>NW_020173198.1:6911078-6917336 GCF_003031525.2 Neophocaena asiaeorientalis asiaeorientalis
CGGAAAACCTGGTGGAGGAGTTTGAGATGAAAGAGGATGAGCCGTGGTACGACCACCAGGACCTCCAGCAAGGTGAGGGCGCGATCGCCAGGCGGGGCCTGGTCTGGGCGGCTGACGGCTCGAGGCTACTCCTCCCGGCCGCGAAACTGTTAAAAAGTTGCTTTTGCTTGGGGCCCACCGATGCCAGGGGCGGGGTCTGGCGCTTACCTGGCGTTGGGACTGTCGCGCCTGCCCGTCCCACCCGGGAGGACTCCGCTTTGCTGGGCCCAGGCTTCTGCGCGGTAATCAGCATCAGCATCATCAGTATCATAACCACCACTACTGCGTGTGCAGTGCTAACCGGGCGCCAGGCACCGTTTGAAGCGCTCTCTCCGGATTAATTGATTTAATCTCCACGGCGTTCCTTGGAGCACAGAGGGGTAGCCCCTTACCGGGCTCGTGCCCCGCTTCCTCTCCGCCTCTCGGGGGAACCACAGCCGGGGCTCCCAGCGAGTGTGAGCTGCTGCAGGTGTTAAGTCCCCGGCTGGCAGTGCTGTGTGGCAGGAACCGTGCCGAGCCCTTTGCACACATTTGATAGACACAGTAACTCCGTGAGAGAGTAATTCGCGTTATCCCTATTTTTCAGATGGGGAAAGCGGAGGTTAAAGCGGCCAAATGACTTCCCTCAAGTTAGGTGTGGGAGCAAGTATTTTTTTTTAACTAATTTTTATTGGAGTGTAGTTGATTTACAATGTTGTGTTAGTTTCTGCTGTACAGCAAAGTATTTTTGAACCCACCCACTCAGAATGAGGAGTCATCATAGTCACTGCCCAAACCTCGTCTCTTCTTCACCACCTGGTTTACAGCTTTTTTAGTTGGTGTTAGACTGTTGGGGGTGAAAAAAAAACTGCTTATGCAGAGTAGTTTACCGGATGCCAAGTGAGATGATTTGAGGGCACTTCTACCTCTGCCACTTACTTCATTTTGCACCCTAACTTTTTAGTTAAAAACAGGCATTCCTGTCTTGGCCTGTCTTGGATTTCTTGTCTCCAGAGAAAACCTTAGAGCGGCCCTCAGTTTGGAGCCAATGCCACCCAGCTTTTGGCCTATTAATAGCAGGAACTTGCAGTTGGGATACAGCGTTTGTGTGCCAGACACTGATGCGCCCTTCACACAGGTGCTCGTTTAATCCAACGAAGTTTCAGAGGTAGAAGTAGATACTGTTATTGGGGGAGCTAGGATTCCACTGCAAACTCCGGAGTAAACTTTCTCAACCACTGTACTGAATCCTGAATAATCCTCAGGAATTTTATTCCGGCATCTTGTTTAAGCTGTTCTGTGTAAATCAACTTTTTCAGCTCTAACTTGCACAAAAAATTAACATCTCATTTAGTTGAATAGTAAATGGCCATGGTGTTTGTTCCTGCTAACCATTGAATTTGGGGGGAAGAAAGAATGTAGGCTTGAATGACTCGTACTTAGAAAAGAAACATAAGGAATTCTTTTTGGGGAAGGTGATTTCTTAAATCAATATGTCGTGGCCTGTCGCTTAAACCAAAGTAGTTTACCATTACGCTTTATATAGTCTAAGCTATTCAGTGGCTGCAGTGCAGTATCTGCCATCATGTTCACAGCGTCCACAAGTCAAATTTGTCTTACATTTTAACCTGTTTTCAGAATTCCCCCTAAGGATTGATGGCCTAGTTTGAAACTTTCTCCAGGATTTATGAGGCAGCCATTATGCACTTGCAACATTTCCCTATAATAAATTAAGCAGTTTGTCCTATAATCAAAGCTAAATAGTTTTCTTTACTGTATTTAGAAAGTGTAGATCTGTATGGGCTCTTTTTTTTTTTTTTAATCTGGCACAATACTTAGCACATAATAGGAGCTCGATTTTAACATTTGTTGAACTGAACTGAGGCACTCACAGGATTATTGTTTTCATGGCTCTCTTCCATCAGGTGCCTTAGTCCACGCTGCACTTTCCCCCTGCGGGAGGTTGTTAGGAACAACTGGTTGTAATATTTCAGTCTACTGAGGAGCAAATGCAACATATTGGGGTTAGATGTGGAACTCTTTAACTATGATCGAAATGAAGTCATCAGGTGTTCAAGTTTAATGAAACCTTAAAGAGCACAGGTCCAAACCTCCTTCATGGCAATTTGCATTTGGAATTTGTTCTGTGCTTTTCAAAAGACTTTTACATCTGTTATCGCGATGGACTTTGACATAACCCTGTGTGTCATAACTTAGTTTAAGTGTGTAGTGTAGGAATAGATGTGAAATTCCAACAATCATAACTGTGAATATGGCCTGTAAAAGAAAGAAGGCTACAGTGTGAATAGAAGGGTATCTTTGTCCCAGTTTCATTAAATTATATGTTAAAGAACTCCTAAACTTCTAAAGGATTTTTTTAATTTGTTAATTTCTCACAAATTTTATTTATTCTGTGCCAGCTGTTCATCCAGGCACTGGGGCCACAGTGCCTGTCCACAGGATTGGATAGGCGGGATCCTACTCATTGACGGTCTAGGAACCTGTTGACTGGAGGAGACGCCACCTCCTGGTGTGTGCCTACTACATGTAGTGCCTGGCACAGGGGAGCCCTCACTAGATAATTTTGCTGCTGAATAAAGTTTGGGAGCAGGTCTGTCCTCTTAGATTGATAAGCAGATCTAGTGGGTTTTTATCAAGTGCAGACATATGTCTGTTCATTTTTTAACATCCTCACTATTAATTTTACTGAGAGAGCCTTGTTTGTAGAGAGCTGCTAAAACAACTAAGATCCTGTTCTCAAAGTCATAGAACTACAGATTTTTTTCCTTTAGCAATAGAAACATTATTTAAGTAGATTGAATCTCTGTACCAAAGTTTGCTTGGGGCATTCTTTTTAAAAATTAAAATTGCTGAAAGTTTCTAACCTCGGAAGGCTCTGGCCTACCATTCATACCTTGTTAGAAATACGTAAAGCTGTATGCAGGCAGAAGGAGAAAACCCTTTGCTTTTATAAAACACTTTGATGAAGAGACTGTCTTTTGTCAAAGAGCTGAGTTGGCACAGTGAGGACACTGACAGTGGTCTCTGGGGCTGAGATCCTTTCTGGGACAGCGGGAGCCTCCTGTGCAGGTAATGATGGTGCTACCTCTGAAATGTGCCCCTGAGAACAAGGTGAAAAGACTTAAGAGACTGGGTTTTCTTTTAGACCAGCTGCTATTATAATTGTCATTTGGTGAGCTGTGCAAGCTTAGAATAAGGATTCGGGTTTCTACTATATGGTTCAGCAAATGAAATCTTAGTTTAAAGGAATCCTAAGATTTCTACTTCTTTTTAAGAGGAGTACGTTTTCCATGTGAGCAACTAATTTGCTGAATCACTGGTCATTAAAACTGACACCATCATTTTTCTTGATGTTTATATTCAGGTTTTTTGCTTTCCCAATGATAGTAACGTTGGCAACAGGGGTTGTACAGAAGCATCACCAAATGACGCATTTGTTTTGGTAATAGGAAAAGCTTTCAGCCTTAATATTATTGAATTACTGCTAGAGACTACAGCTAACATGGGAATATGTCGTCCTCGTGTTTTTTAAAAAAACTGAAGTAAAATAAGAAAAATGTAATAGCAGTGGGATTTAAAGATTTCAGAATTCTGGAAGGAAGATCTTTTTAAAAAAATCACTTTGCCTAGAGCATAGGGCTGAGTAGAATATCTGTTTAAAGCTAACAGTTTACACTGTTAAAATAGATTATTATCACTTGCAAAGACTGATTAGTGGAAGAATATTGAACATGAAGGTATTGAAAAGTTGCGGTTCTCAAGCCTGCAGTAAATCTATGGTATTTTTAGTGGCTGCCTACGCCAGTTCAGTAGGATTTAGAAAAGGCAACCTCTTAATGAAAATCCTTATTGTAAGGTGAGATGAACAGGTGCATAAGGCTTCAAAACTATCTTGTTTCCTTTTCTTTTATATGTTAATTAAAAATAAAAGACATTTATTCTCCCATTCCCCCCACTAATTTTTTAGAAAACCTTCTTGGGCTTACTGCCAGCTTTTGGCTCCTTTTGGTTATGGAAGCCAGATGCTACACAACAGGAAATAAACTTTTTTTTTTTTCTTAAGACCAAAAAAGACTCTTGTCTGTAAACTAACAGATGAAGTAATATCCTGTTATACAGTGTGGCTTCACAGACACTTTCTTGTAGTTGAGACTTGTTTTGCCAGAATTCTGTCCTAAACATCCTATGAAATATTTAGGAGACTGAGACTTCAGGTTACTGAGCCAGGCTGGGGCTTTGTTTAACTAGAAATAAGGATTGCGATAAGGACAAGTCTCAAATTCTGCTCTGTTTGGTGTTTACTAGAAGAGTGCTATACTTGGCATCTCTTTCTGCAGCAGCAGGAAAAGGAAAGCTGTTCCTGGCTGGTATTAAGTAGCATAGGTAGTTTCCTAACTGAGGAAAATAGCTGAAGTGGTCTCAAGTTAGTCTTTTTTCTGGAAGCAGTTTTGGCTCAGGTTTTGATTGCTAGATAAGAATATCTTTGGTGAATCTCGGGTCCTTCCCAGTGAGGAATTACTCACCGCTTTACAGCAGGCCAGGAGAGACTTAAGTAATGTCTAGGTAGTGTTTATATGCTTTGTCCTTAGTAATTCATCGTGGTGGTTCCTGTGTGGGGCTATGTATACACATTGCCTTCCCTCTGAGTACAAAAAAATTATTTCTGGAACGTCTCAGCTGTACTTAGTTCCTTTTTCACTTAATGAAAACAAGATATTGACTTGCCTGGAGTTGTATATGCTTTCACTGGCAGCGCAGGCAGTAAAAGCCAAAGAGCTTAACTCTAGTTTCTCATTGCCATCCAGGAAAACAAGTGAGAAGATTAAGTACCTCAGCTAGGAAGATTTGTACTCTCTACCTTAAACAAAGAAGTATATGGACATCTCTGTCAATAGACTTAAAATTGTGTGGATATGGATAATAGAGAATTGTGATGATGGTGAAAGTTAGAATTGACAGTGGTTTATCTTTTGCTTGTGACTCACCATGTGGATTTGGTCAGGTTGATTAGCATCGGCTAACTACCTTGAAAAGATATAAAAAATTAATGTCTCTTAAATGCTTTGAATGGTTTGTAAAGGGTTTTATGTCTTGTGAATACAAGATGTTATTTCATAGACTTGATATCTGAAGCCTTAAGTTCATTAGTAGACATTGTTAATATTTAAATCACAAGAGAATGTATTTTAACACCTATCTAACAAAAGTATAAGGTTTTATTTTAAATGGGTGTAAATGGCGGGTTTTGCGGCTTTGTTTTTTCCTAAGGAGGGAAAACTAACCAAGCACAATGCTAATTACGCACTCAGATGGACAGTACCAGGTAACAAAGGTGGTTGCTTTTCTTTTACCATTTATTCTAGGTTAAGCCTTTTTTTTTTTTTTTTTTTTTTTTAGGCCACGGCTCACGGGCCCAGCTGCTCTGCGGCATGTGGGATCTTCCCGGACCGGGGCACGAACCCGTGTCCCTTGCATCGGCAGGCAGACTCTCAACCACTGCGCCACCAGGGGAGCCCTAGGTTAAGTTTTAATATTAGTGTAATGAATAATGTTAAACCTTATTTGTCAACCTCTAAAAATTGTTTTAAAATCATATGTGGCGAGGTTCCCTGTTTTCATAATGAGTAATAATAAGTATATTTTTTGACACTAAGTGAAATGACTTTCCATCATACTTAGAATAAAATCTAAACTTTCTTTCCCGTGGCCAATAAAATTTTGTGTGATCTGATCCCTGCCTACTCCTCCAGCTCACATACCACTCTCCCCCAGTGTGCTTCCGTCACACTGGCTTTATGTTGGGCTGTGCAGTGTGCCAGGTTCTTTCCCGTCTTAGGGCCTCTGCCTGGCGTTTACATGGTGATATCCTCCTCCTTCAAGCTTTAGCTAAAACATCTCCTAAGACTTTCCTTGTGACCTCCCTTTCTGAAGTAGATCCTTTGTACATTATCACCACACCCAGAGGTTTTTTCCTTTTTCTCTCTTGCATACCACATGCAATTGATTAACAAATCCTTTTAGCTCTACATTCAAAACATATCCAGAATCCTACACCTCTATTCATCTCCATCTCTGCCACTGTAGTCTAAGCCACCACCTTCTCTCACCCAGATGATTGCAATATCCCTGTCACACTCCCTCCACCTTCTTCGTCCCTTTCCATCTATTTACACAACAGCCAGAGAGAGTGATCGTATGAAAAACCTTCACTGGGTTCCA
>NW_020173198.1:6917364-6954556 GCF_003031525.2 Neophocaena asiaeorientalis asiaeorientalis
TCCTTATTAGCCCCAGTCATGCTTGCCAGGTTTGCCTCTGCCTGGAATGCCGGTCCCCTAACTAGATCTACGTGGGTCACGTATTCAGTTCCTTCACATCTTGAGTCTTATGTCACCCTTGTCGCCTGTTCTTTTTTTTTTATATATATATAAATTTATTTTTGGCTGTGTTGGGTCTTCACTGCCGCACGCAGGCTTTCTCTAGTTGCGGTGAGCGGGCACTACTCTTAATTGCGGTGCACGGGCTTCTTATTGCAGTGGCTTCGCTTGTTGTAGAGCACGGGCTCTAGGCACGCGGGCCCAGTAGTTGTGGCACATGGGCTTAGTTGCTCCGCGGCATGTGGGATCTTCCCGGACCAGAGATCAAACCCGTGTCCCCTGCATTGGCAGGCGGATTCTTAACCACTGTGCTGCCAGGGAAGCCCTTGTCGCCTGTTCTTAAATTTCAACCTCCCACATCCATACTCTTCCTGCCCCCCTTCCTTTTTTTTTTTTCTTTAGCACTTTTTGCTATCTAGTATATCTTTTTTTCATGCTGTTTCTCCCAATAGAGTATAAGCTCCATGAAGGCAGGGAATTTTTTAGCTGAGTTTATTTCTATATCCCCAGGACAGTGTCTGCTATTATTGAATTATGCATACATGTATGGATGAACAGTGTTTATCACAGTTTGCAAGTTTATTTACTTACTTGCTGTCTGCCTTCCCCCATTAATCTGGGAGTGTCAGGAAAGCAGGAAATTCATCCGTTTATTCACCATTCTAGCCAAATCTTAGCATGGTGCCTAGCAACAAAATCATTCATTTGTGAATCAATGAATACTAATAATAACTTTGCCTGTGTATTGCAGCTTAGTTTGTATTATTTCATTTGATTTTCAGAATCATATTGACAGGACAGTCATCTCTCTACACAAAATACTGAATGTAGGGACTATATTGAAAGTGTTAACCTGGTAAATGGCAATCAGAACTGGATCCCAGACCTTCCTACTCAGTTCAGTGCATTTCCCACTATATCAAAGGACCTCTTAAAGAATTTACTATGCAGATAAGTGTTTCAGTCACCTATGTTAGAACTATTGTCCTTTTTTTGTATCACTAAATTTTTATTTCTGGGATTTATAACAAATCCTGTCCTACGTGCCTATATGCCTAAGAAGAGAGAGCTTTGAAAAATAAGGTTTAGAAAAGAAATATGCTTCTTTGCTAAATGAAAGTATGAACCATGACTGGGTTACCACACAAACTGTACTGCTGCTTTGCTTATCTGGTTTGCTCATCTTGGAGAAGGACATGAAGAGAAACAGATAAAAATGAGAGAGACCTGTGGCAATGTTCTTATCACTGATGTATCAATAGTTTTCCTTTTTGTGACTTAATTTTTAGTCCACTTAGGAGGCCAGGATCTGTAACAACACACTTTGCTTTGACAGTTGCATTCACAGCAGCCAGATTCCTGGGAACTTTAGAGACTGTTGAAAGGTTTGCCTGTACTTTGGCTTAACAGTCCATCCAGAAAAGTAGACAATCAGGATATGATTAAGTCCAGTCCATTAGCAAATAATTATGATCTTAGATGTCCAGTCCTGAATGATCATTCCTAAAGAAGTGAATATCACCATTCTTCACGTCTTACAAGTAAGGGTACATCAAGAGTACATTACCTGGTAAAAGGCCCTAATACAACCGAATTTTAAGTAGAAGCCAGGTTTCCTTCTGTGCCATTCCACCTTCCATTGGGATCTGACTTAAACTTTATATGTTGGGTTAGGTCTTGTTTCATTCTTAAAATAAAGGACTGGGTTATGTAAAATGTTAAGGTGAGATCATTTGCACTATTCTAAGATTTACTTGTTGTGCTAGATCTCCAACTTGCTGCTGAGCTTGGGAAGACATTACTGGATCGGAACACAGAGCTGGAGGATTCTCTTCAGCAGATGTACACAACCAATCAGGAGCAGTTACAGGAAATTGAGGTAATTTACTCAGCGGGAGAGTTACCTTTGAGGTGTGGCCTGTCGCTGCTCTAGCGCCAATTGTATTCTACTAAAATAACACTTGGAATTAAAAGCAGTGTTTAATTTCTAATATACACTTTCTTTAGAATAAAGAACCATTGGGAAGTGTGTGGAGGTTGACTTTTACTTTCTTTAAGCTTTCCCAACATGTAAGTCTGCTGTGATGAAAGAAATTTCTCTGTTCACCCTTGGTGAAGTGTAGTAGAAGTAAATGGCGCAGTATTTACAAGTATGAGAAGCAAAGTAAAGCTGTGAATATTACACTTAGTTTTTTCACTTTTTTCTTTTTAAAACGAATGATGCAATATTTGAGATATGCGAAGAGGTACAAGAGAATAATACAATGAACACCCGTGTACCCACCAGGCAGATTAAGAAAGAAAACCATCCACATTGTTGAGACTCCCTCTATAACCCCTCCTTGGCTGCATCCCCTCTCCCTAACAAACACCATCCTAAATTTGATGAAAAATTTTAAAATTGTAGTACCTCATTTCGTAATATGAAAGATGCTAGATTAAGGCTTTAAAATGGAGGTGCTGTCTTGTAAATAGTCCCATTAAAGTTGCCCGGTTATGTGTAGGTCAGGTGACTGTAAAGATGCTAGTTATGGATATTAACCAAACAGTTGTCCTATTAGAACACTTCATGCCCCAAACTACCCTCCCACCCACAAAAAGCATTGCACTTAAATTACAACTCCTTCTCCTCAAATTGGTACAGTAGAACCAGGACTCTTATGTCTATGTGCAGAAAAATATAAAAGACCTTAGAACACAGAAGCCATTCATCATGATCAGAACTTACTGAGCTCTGATTATATATTGAACCAGGTGTTAGAAATGCAAAGACGTGGAATAACATTGTCCTTGACTTCAATCAAAATTAGACAGATTTCAGTTTTTGAATACAGATAAGCCTATCATCAAAACTAAGACAAATTTATGATTTCAGTATCCTTAATTTTACATAGTAGTCATAATTAAGATGCATACAGTAGATTCCCCTCCCCCCTTCATCAGGATTTATGAATTTAGCCAATGATGTGACTGAAATATACCTTTATAATTCTAGGAAGGTGTATCTTATAATGATATTGAAGTCACCAGCTATCATTTTTGGTATATTCTATATCAGAAGAGCATAGAACATGCCATACCCAAAACTGAACAGAATTGGGCAGAAAATTGCAGGAAAACCAGGCATTTTAAAACTATTAAACTAGCCAAATGTCATACATGATCAAGGAATTCATTCCTGTTTTGCTTCATAGACATCGTTTTTCAACTCATTAGAAAATTTCATAGAGTGGTCCTAGGGCATATACATGAAGATCACCGCATACCGTGAGGTACATTTATTTGGGTAGAAACATAGTCTTAATACATTGTATTGATGTTTTCCATGAAAGCACCTATAAATCACTATAACTGAATACTATAATGCTTATTTTAGCACATTTTTCCAAATATAGATGAAAAAAGTCCAAATATTTGTATAATTAGAGAATGATGCCTATTTGTTACTATAGGAGATGACAAACACAGTTACTTTATGGTCTAAGTTACCTGTCTTTCTACCTTTATTTTCTTTTCTGTGGTATTGAAGATGATTAAACAGTTGAAACAGATCATTGACATTCTGAAAAAAATCCAAAGATCTTTGAAGAGTCTCCAAATCTACAAATAATACTCCACTATCTAAAGTCTTCTGTAAGATTTTTTTTTTCCTTAAAAAATGTTTGTAATCAAGCTTTTACACGGATGTGGTCCCTTGGCCCCTGCAGTCACCTCTCCCCAACCCCCAATTCTTATAAGATGTTGAAAAGCATAATAAAAATGAAGTATCCAGGTCAGACCTTAATGATTAAATAAATATACAATTAAATATATGTATAAAGCTAATTAAATAAATTTAGCCTGGATTACTTCCAGAAACATTTCCATGGATCCCTTGTTTCTGTAACAGAGCACGTGGTCCACTGGTTTATAGATCCAAGCATTGTAGCCTTCAACATTTCACTCTTTATCCAAAGCTGTTTTTTGACTAAGAACAACACTGTCTTAGATTTCTTCTCTGCCATTACGGCTGGCTTTCTTCTTTCTTTCTTTTTATAAATCACTTCCTGAAAGTCAATAGGAATGGGATGAAACAGGGAGATGAAATGGCAGTTCTGGCTAAGCCCGCTTATCAGCCAGAGGCCACCCACAGACCAGCCTTACCGCCTGTTTGGTTCACACCTGGGCCCAGGCAGACTTGCAGATCACAACAGACTTCCAAGGTCTCCCTCCAGTAGTCTACAACAAGGAAAGCCTGACGCTCTTGTAAAAGTAACCAGGCAGTTGAAGAACCTAATTCTGTACTAAAAGATGACCCTTGCAATAGGTATAGTGCCTCTTATCATTATATCCTTTCAGAGCCCCCTAAACTTTATAAGGACTCTTTCCTTAACTCAAACCTTATGTCTTTTTTTTCTCTTTAAACTAACCTTTTTTTTTTTGAAATATACCTACAGAAAAAGGCACAAATGCTAAGTATATAGTTCAGAGAATTTTCATAAACATACCCATGCAGCCAATACCCAGATAAGAAATGAGAACATTATCAGCTCTTCCAGTCACCACGCCCCCTAAACAGCACTCTAACACCCTAGATTAGTTTAGCCTGTCTTTGAACTTTACACAAATGGAATCACTTGTACAAGTTTTAAACTGACTTCTTAGAATGTTTATTGGGAGTTTTCCTGATTCGAAAAGTAATACATGATCATTTTTTAAATTTAGCAAAATATAGTTGAAAACCAAAAAGTAAGCTCTTATCCTACCAACCCAGAGAAATTTTAAATCAGCCAGAAAATGGTCTTGGAACAAGCTACTCTGAGTAGATGAAGAATGTGCAGAACCGGTGAAAACGCTAGGATAAAAATCCCCAAAACTATACAAAATTAATGCACAGAAATCTCTTGCGTTCCTATACACTAATGATGAGAAATCTGAAAGAGAAATTAAGGAAACACTCTCATTTACCACTGCAACAAAAAGAATAAGATACCTAGGAATAAACCTACCTAAGGAGACAAAAGACCTGTATGCAGAAAACTATAAGACACTGATGAAAGAAATTAAAGATGATACAAACAGATGGAGAGATATACCATGTCCTTGGATTGGAAGAATCAACATTGTGAAAATGACTATACTACCCAAAGCAATCTACAGATTCAATGCGATCCCTATCAAATTAACAATGGCATTTTTCACAGAACTAGAACAAAAAATTTCACAATTTGTATGGAAACACAAAAGACCCTGAATAGCCAAAGCAATCTTGAGGAAGAAAAATGGAGCTGGAGGAAGCAGGCTCTCTGACTTCAGACATACTACAAAGCTGCAGTAATCAAGGCAGTATGGTACTGGAACAAAACCAGAAATACAGATCAATGGAACAGTATAGAAAGCCCAGAGATAAGCCCATATGGTCACCTTATCTTTGATAAAGGAGGCAAGAATATACAATGGAGAAAAGACACCCTCTTCAATAAGTGGTGCTGGGAAAACTGGACAGCTACATGTAAAAGAATGAAAGTAGAACACTCCCTAACACGATACACAAAAATAAACTCAAAATGGATTAAAGACCTAAATGTAAGGCCAGACACTATAAAACTCTTAGAGGAAAACATAGGCAGAACACTCTGTGACAAGTCACAGCAAGATCCTTTTTGACCCACCTCCTAGAGAAATGGAAATAAAAACAAAAATAAACAAATGGGAACTAATGAAACTTAAAAGTTTTTGCACAGCAAAGGAAACCATAAACAAGATGAAAAGACAACCCTCAGAATGGGAGAAAATATTTGCCAACGAAGCAACTGATAAAGGATTAATCTCCAAAATATACAAGCAGCTCATGCAGCTCAATATCAAAAAAACAATCCAGGGGCTTCCCTGGTGGCGCAGTGGTTGAGAGTCTGCCTGCCGATGCAGGGGACACAGGTTCGTGCCCCAGTCCGGGAAGATCCCACATGCTGCGGAGCGGCTGGGCCAGTAAGCCATGGCCGCTGAGCCTGCGTGTCCGGAGCCTGTGCTCCGCAATGGGAGAAGCCACAACAGTTAGAGGCCTGCGTGCCGCAAAAAAAAAAAAACAACAATCCAACCCAAAAATGGGCAGAAGACCTAAATAGACATTTCTCCAAAGAAGATATACAGATTTCCAACAGACACACGAAGGGATGCTCAGCATCACTAATCATTAGAGAAATGAAAAGTACAATGAGGTATCACCTCACACTGCTCAGAATGGGCATCATCAAAAAACTCTACAAACAATAAATGCTGGAGAGGGTGTGGAGAACAGGAAACCCTCTTGAACTGTTGATGAGAATGTAAATTGATACAGCCACTATGGAGAACAGGATGGAGGTTCCTTAAAAAACTAAAAATAGAACTACCATACGACCCAGCAATGCCACTACTGGGCATATACCCTGAGAAAACCATAATTCAAAAAGAGTCATGTACCGCCATGTTCATTGCAGCACTATTTACAATAGCCAGGACATGGAAGCAACCTCAGTGTCCATCAACAGATGGATGGATACAGAAAATGTGGCACATATATACAATGGAATATTACTCAGCCATAAAAAAAAAACGAAACTGAGTTATTTTTAGTGAGGTAGATGGATCTAGAGTTGGTCACACAGAGTGAAGTCAGAAAGAGAAAAACAAATACCATATGCTAACAAATATATTTGGAAACAAAAACAAAAAAAATGGTTCTGAAGAACCTAGGGGCAGGACAGGAATAAAGGCATAGATGTAGAGAATGGACTTGAGGACGCGGGGAGTGGGGAGGGTAAGCTGGGACGAAGTGAGAGAGTTGCATGGACATATATATACTACCAAATGTAAAATAGATAGCAAGTGGGAAGCAGCCGCATAGCACAGGGAGATCAGCTCGGTGCCTTGTGACCACCTAGAGGGGTGCGATAGGGAGGGTGGGAGGGAGGGGATATGGGGATATATGTATATGTATAGCTGATTCACTTTGTTATACAGCAGAAACTAACCACTGTAAAGCAATTATACTCCAATAAAGATGTTAAAAAAAAAAAACCCCAAACTGTGACTCATTATGGAAATAGACAACTAGGAAACTGTGAAAGGATATTATTTTCTCAGTGGAACTACAAGTATGCTTTCAAAGACTGTTAACAGGTTTCAAACAGTCCTCATAAAAATTAGTATTTTGTTAGGCATTGTTTTTAATGTAAAAAAAAGATTAAACGTTGAAAGTAATGATTGGCTTCAGAGATGCCTATAGCCTGTGTGGCTTTTACTTAGCGTCTAATTTTTCAAGATTCCAGAGCAAGTTTTTCTCTCCTGAATGAGGGGGTGGAGAGAAGCTTTGGAGAGTAATGAGATCTGACACATCAGACACAATCGGATTCTCATAAAGTTTTCTACAATTGTGTGAGCAGCCCACAGCCTTGTGTTTCTGTTGCTTCTCTGCTTGGAAACCTGCATTATCCCCACAAGAGTCAAAGAAGTCTGGCCTTAGAGGTGTCCCTTCTTTCAAAAGCTCATGTCATCCTCGGAAATTTTAAAGCATTTTGTGCTTCCCCTATGACATTTATCGATATTCTACTATATATTACACTTATTTCTTGATTTGTTTTCTGTTTTTCTCCTCCCGCCACCTCCCCATTTTCCGTTGCAACATTGAAGGCTGTTGCTGTGTTTATTCATAGTCTTTGGAACATAGTAGGTAATCACTGAATACCTGTTCAAATCAGTATCTTAACAGAAGACAGGTAAGCAGTTTACGAAGCACTTCCAATAATTCCTAAACTGTGGGTTTCCACCTCTGGAGATTTTGAAAGGATGTGGAAGGAGCTCTGGCCTCAGTGTTAGAATGTTCAGACTTAAGCCCTTAATTCTATAGCAAATAGCTGGACTTTAGGCGTGTGAATTACCTCTCAGATCCCGTTTGCTCCGCTGTGTAGTGGTGATAAGAATGCTTGCATGACATGGGTACAGAGTTGTTCTGAGGTGATGAGATTATGTGTGTATTTTGGACAGTATAAATTGTTGCACAGTTTATCCGTGTTTTAAGAATTTTAGTAATGAAAGAATCTTAATTCTGAAAAAATAAATCCTTTTCAATTATTGGAAAATAGATCTTAAGAACAAGCCAAGCTTTTAATAGTGAGATTATAGGTGGTTTTTATTTTCATATTCATACTTTTTAATTTTTTCCTAAATTTCCTTCAGGGGAAATATAATATTTTAATCAGGGGAAAGAAGTTTTTCAAAGGTAATGGGAAATATTTCTTCAGTATTGTGGAAGGTCATTTCGATACTAAATTCAGAGGATTTGGGCTGTAATCCTTAATATAAGAATAATCCCAACACGGCATAAAAGCTGAATTTCCATTCCATTCCCTATGAGTTTTTAGTTTGGTTGTGTCTGTCTTTTCCAGCATTCCAGGTCAGGGTTCTACAGTTGCAAACAGGTGTTAATAGAATCCTGCTGGCCTTTTTCAAAAGGTGGCCTATTTATAGCTTTTTCACATAACCTGAACCTTTTACTCCTAGTTGAGGTGACATTCTGTACAAATTCTAAGACAAGTGGGAGATAACCCACAGAACTTAAACTTTGACACTCTTGCCTATAAGTGGACATTTTTGCCTGTGTTTTTGCTACTCCCATGTTCCCCTCCCTCCACTGTTTTGCTTAAATATCCCCTCATCACCCACCCCTGTTTAATATGACAAATACTTTTGTACTCGATCTCTTTTTGGCACTTGAATTTTAGGATCTTGTCAGTCCAGACAGGTTCATTTGAGGCTATGATCAAAGATTCTGAATTGAGAAAACCAGAACATGAGAAGCCATACCTTTAAATGAAGGGTAGAAAATAAGCTAACCCATTTCCTTGTAGAATCAGAAAAAAATTGATTAAATACTAATTTGAAGTTTTAGAGGCCAAGCCTTAACGCAGTGTCTGACTACATGGATTCTGAGTCTCTGGCCTCACATCAATACTTGCTGAGAGAGCTAAAAATTTTTCTTTTAAGTTGCTGACCAATTTAGTCAGATTTCTTTGTTAGGTAACCTATCACAGATTCTTGGAGAAGTGAAGGGCTTTTCTGATTAGTTTTGATTTAATCATAATAAGATTAAACTCCTACCACGTGAAAGCAAGCTTCCTGCCATTCTTTAGATTGTCCTTAAAGCCAAGTCCTCTAGGATCAAAATATCACAAGTTCTTCCTAAATGGTTTCATTGTGGTTTTTTTCCCCTACAGGTTTTTATATATCAAATGAGGGGGACCTACTGCAGTTTTCTAAACAGCCTCTTTGTACTTATTTACATGTTGACTTATTTCCTTTATGTCGGCCATGACTCTAATTTGAATATTATATCTTTAAAAAGGGACACATCTTGGGGCCCATGTAAGAGAGACTGGTAAAAAATGTCTCTTTCAGATTGCTGAGGCATACCTGTGCCATGGGAATAAACACAGAGAAATTGTCCATAAATGGAGCAAGAGGGGAAAGAATTAGTATCTATTAGGGCCTTTTCCCAAAAGGGCTATAGCCAAAGCCATTCTCAAACTCTTTGAAAGAAGGCTCTCGACATTCCAGCAGTCTGAGTTGTGGTACCAAGCATGATGAGCTGTTGTGAAGAGAGCTCTAGAAATTGCCATTAGCCAGTATTTTTTTAGCCCCTACTGTGTATCAAGAATTGTGCTAAATGGACTAGATGTATAAGAGCCTTCCCTTCTTCAAGGAGGGTTAGGAAGACTATGACATTAACAAGTAAGCAGTTTGGTTGTTTATTATTAAGTGTGAAGTGTTTTGAGGGAAATTAATAGAGTGCCTTGGGAATGGTGTTGCTTTAGACGGCGTAGTCTAGAAAGGTTTCTGAAGCCTTTATGTTTGCATGGAGGCCTAAAGGATAATCTTGAGTTTTTTGCCCATCTTTGTGCTGTGGATCCCTTTGGCTATCTCGTGACTCTAAGATGAACCTCTTAAAATACATAAAATACATAAAATTACAGAGGGAATCGGTTATATTGAAATGACTATCAAAATATTGAAAAAATAAATTTGTGATATATTAATATGTGTTTATTAATTCATTAAATACCAAGATCTAATAGCAATCTAAAAACTGTCATTTCAAATAGTGATGAGATAAGTCAAGATTTCTGCAGCCACTATCATGTGCTATGGAAGCATCTGTGATTCCTGTAAGTGATGAAGTCCTGAGTACTCGTCATACTACTGGTGGTTTGTTGCCTCCATTCGTAATTGAAGAAAATGCTAAATTTCAGTTAGAAGTTAGTGAAAATGAAGGTGTAACTTTTCTCCCATCCAAGTTCGTGGACCCTGTCAATTCAACCCGTGGACCTCAGGTCAAGAGCTGTTGGATTAGATGGAGCCAGCCAGGAAAGGCGAGGCCCCTGGGAGAGGGGAGATTGGGTAATAAAGGCCCTAAAGGAAGGGGGAGCTTGCCTTAAAGGGAGGCAACTCCACAATTTCAAGATAAAGGTACCCCCTGAGGGTGAAATAAGGACTACATATGAAGCTGGAAAAACCATTTAAGAGATGGGAAAATGTTAACACTGAAACATATTAAGGAATTGTTGGGGTTTTTTAAAGTGTGATTGGAATTGTGGTTAAAATGAGGTCTTATCGCTTAGAAATATATAAATATGTATACTTAAATTAAGGTGTCTTGGATTTGCTTTAAATTGATTGGGGAATGAGGGGAGTGGAAAAGTAGAGATGAAACAAGATTGTGTATTGATAATTGTGAAATTGGATGATGGATAGATGAGGGTTCATTAAACCATTTTTCTGCATTTTTATATGTTTGAAATTATCCATTTTAACAAGTTTTTTTTTTTGCTGTACGCGGGCCTCTCACTGTTGTGGCCTCTCCCGTTGCAGAGCACAGGCTCCGGACGTGCAGGCTCAGCGGCCATGGCTCACGGGCCCAGCCGCTCCGCGGCATGGGGGATCTTCCCGGACCAGGGCACAAACCCGTATCCCCTGCATTGGCAGGCGGACTCTCAACCACTGCACCACCAGGGAAGCCCCATTTTAACAAGCTTTTTAAATGCAGTAGATAAGATTAGCCATCTGTAGAGAATCAGTATTTGGGTGGACTGAGAATTTAGGAAGGAGTACTCAATTATATACGTAGTATATAATTTCAGGGAATTATGATTGTAGGAACATGTCAGAATACAACATGATAAAGAATGCTGTTGCGATACAGTTAAAATATAGCCTAATTTTTGTGAATAACTGCAACTAAATTAAGTCCTAAGAAGGGAAATGGTATACATTAAGCTTAAGAATCATTTCAATCCAAGTGAATGTTTATGTCTCCTGGACCCAAGAGAAAGAGAGACATTGGGTTGGGGGAGGGGAGGCTTCCAGCATTTTCCATGTCCAAGATCAACATTTCTCTAATAAGTGTGATCCATGGACCACTTGCACTAACATCACCTGGGTTTTTACTAAAAATGCAGAATCCTGGCTCTACCCCAGTCTCATTGACTCAGAATTTTAGGGGAAAGGGGCCCAGATTCCTATACTTCAGTAAATCCCCCAGTTGAATTTTAGCACATGTAAAGTTTGAAAACGCATAACTGTAGATAAGGATGAACTAGCTACTCTTATTGAGCAATTTTACCATTTGCGAGATACCATGCTGAACCCTTCCCTCATATCAACCTCATAGCAACCTTGTGAGGTAGGTGATGAGGAAATCTCACCTTAGAAAAACTAAGTTACTTACAGGAGGTCACCCAGTTAGCAATGGCAAAGTAGGACTTCAAACCAAATTCCAACCCCACAGCCTGTGCTCTTAGCTGCTGTGCTGCTGCCTCCCATCAGGCCATCTCTCTTCTCTGATCCTGTGCCCACCAAGACTTGGCATCCCACCTGCCCTCTGTGGGGCAAATGTGTCCTACGGAATATGTGACTATTCCAGTCACTAGGCGGGGACAGCTCCTGTGGTAACTTAATAATTAGTGTCTGGTCTGTGCATTAGACTTTTTTTAGGTTGTTGTGAATCAGTCCGAAAGAATACTTGAGATCTTATACTTGAAATAAAGTAGCTTGCAAAATTTCTGCAGCTATTATATACACTCCTATGTTCTAAACCTTTTTCTACTCCAGTATTCCGAAGAGATTGAAAACATTCCCTACCAGTGACAGGAATCTACCGGAATATTGCCAGCCACAGGGCAGGATTACAGGCACGCTTCTAGGAGAAGCTGGTGGGGATTGAGGGAGTGAAGAATAAACATAGGCTTTTACAGGGCCTTTGCTGCGTGCTCACTCCATCTCATTTAATACTTTCAATCCTACAAGGTGGGTACTAACGGATCCACAATTTATTTTCAGTTCTGAACCCGAAAAGCTCTGTAAAAACAAGATGTTTTTCTTAAGTAGACAACAAGTTCATTTGACAGCAAACCCTGACCTGAACTCATGTGAGGCTGTTTATAATCTTTATTCATACTTTTGATGAGAATATCAATGCTTGATAACAGAGTGCTACCCAGCCCTCGCTGGGATGTTATAAAGTGTGTGTTGTCTTCCTAAAATTTAAAGAATTTTCCAGAACACTCTTGGCCAAGAGTCTCAGATGAGAAGGCATGAGAATTAAGTGTTTTCTCAGCACATTGCTACCGAGCTATGTAACTAGTTTGAAAAAAGGCCTCATATACTTTTTTCAACTCTGCCACACCACTGCCATTTAAAGAGCCCATTGAAAGTCATATAGCCCTTTCTTTGAAAGAAGTCTGTGAAAGAAGTCTGTTAGCTTTGCAAATACTTGTATAGGTGTGTAAGAGAAGCCTCAAGAAAAGTATTTTTAAAGTCATGTCTGGTCTGTTACCATTTGGTCATTGGTAATGCTTCAGACCTACCTTTTTCCTCTTTCCGGTTGTGCCCCAGAGAAATATTGTGACTATTTCATTTGGAATATATACTGTCTTTCATCCTCTTCAGGTGGAGTTGAGTTGGAGGGGAAACAAGGAAACGTAACATTGAGGCATTAAGGTTGTGACTATTCCCCTTTATCCTTGGCCATTTAGAAAGCAGTCTTAGCAGTACCAAAATAAATAATCTGGCAAGTTTCTCACAAATAAGGAGGATTATGGTGACAACATTCTCACAGAATTAAAAGTATCTTTGAATAATATTAAGTTAAAATATCTTTTTCTGGTTAAATCAATACTTTCTCCCTGTTCTTTGTCCAGAATGTCTCACCCAGAGGGAAAAAAATTAAATTTTTTTCAAGCAAAAATCATCTAAAATCCTCCTCTTTAGGCTTTTCTTATGTCTATAAAACATATTTTTGTTTAAACATTGATCATGTATTCCATGCTTTTTCTCTTGTGGGATTATCGTGTCTCACTTAGATTTTCCTGTCAAATATTAATTTTATGTGTGTTTTGCGCTTTGTAAGAGTAGAAGAGCCTTATGATACACGAGATGCTGGTGAGCTTTAGGGAAACTAAGCATATAAAGGATGGCTTGTACCCAGTTCTTACTAAGGAAAGTAGTTTAATTGAGATTTAAAGTTCTTCTTTTCATAAAATAAACCTGTGGTATTGTGGTATAATGAAAATCATATATTTGACCTTTGTCCCCATGCCCTGGTGTAGCGCTCCTAAATCCTTTGGAATTTCCTGAATGATAGGATGGAGACTGGTTGCCAGAGGGACCAACCACATGATTAGAGGGTTAGAACTTTCAGCACAATCCCCAACCTCTGGAGAGGGGTCAGGGACTGGAGATTGAGTTCATTCACCAGTGGCCAGTGATTGAATGAATCATGTCTGTGCAGTGAAGCTGGGTTTCCGGGTTGGTGAACACATGGATGTGCTGGGAGGGTGGTGCACCTGGAGAGGGCAAGAAAGCCCCGCACTGCTCTCCACCCCCATCCCTGCCCTACGCATCTCTTCCCTTTGGCTGTTCCTTAGTTGTATTCTTTATAATAAAGCAGTAAGTGTAAGTAAATCCCTTTCCTGAGTTCTGTGAGTTGTTTTAGCGAATTACTGAACCTGAGGGGTGGTCACGGGAGCCCCCAGATTTACAGCTGGTTGTTTGAATATACGGGCAGTCCCTGGGACTTGACAGCAGCGCCTGAATTGGGGGCGGTTCTGTGGGGCTGAGCCCTTATAGCTCCAGTAGTTAGTGCCAGAACTGAACTGAATTGTGGGATGCAGTTGGTGCTGGAATGCTGCAGGTATCTTATCTGTTTAACGTGTAAACTGGTCACGATCATCTCTTCCAGTATCTGACCAAGCAGGTGGATCTCCTGCGGCAGATGAATGAACAGCATGCAAAGGTTTATGAGCAATTAGATGTCACAGCAAGGGAACTGGAAGAAACAAATCAAAAGCTCGTTGCTGACAGCAAGGCCTCACAGCAGAAGATTCTGAGGTAAAGTTTTTAGAATCCATTGAAGAAGCCCTAGGAGAAGTCATTTAGTATCAACTAGAATAGAACATGGCTGTAGTATGTTTGGGTCAATATGGGGCAAGGTTTAATTTAATTCTTTGTGGAGAATAGAGATTAAATAGAAGTCTTTTCCAATTATGCAAGCCCAGTTTGAGTGGCTGGCAGCTAATCTCGCCTCACTGCTTACGCCCTTAATTTAATATGACAAGCAGCAACTAGCTTCTGTCTGTTCCTCGCAGTCTGACTGAAACAATTGAATGCCTACAAGCCAACATCGATCACCTCCAGAGCCAAGTGGAGGAGCTGAAGTCATCTAGCCAAGGGAGGAGCCGGGGGAAGCATGACCGGGAGAAATCGGCACCCAGCTTCTCGTCTCTGAAAGAGCTGTATGACCTCCGCCAGTAAGAGCCTGCCTTTCCACGGCATTTGCAAGCAGGCGCACATCTCGTGTCACTGACACATTCTGCATTCCAGTAGATTAAAAGTACCCTTTTAGGAAATGCCGCTTGGCTATTAGACCACCGGTGGTTTGAACAAAACCACTTAATTTAAACATACAAATGATTGAGTTCTTGAGCATTAGTAATTCGGTGAACACTTATTTTTGAAAGTCTCGTGTATTTTAGTGCTTTTAATGTGTTAAATCTTAATTTAAAATAAGGTGCAGTACTTTATCTGATAGACTACAGATTTTGGGGTTGTATTTCACCTTCCAGTGAAGAAAAAAATTGAAAATTCAGTAAAACAAAAATCCAGGCAAACAAGGTTTTTTTGCCTGCAGAAATGCCTTTACAATATAGAGTTCTAAGATTGAATCTTTATTTAGGAACTATTTCTTGAGCACCTGTTGTAAGGCAGGTGCTAATGCCAGATGTGAGGAGTGGTGAGCCAAACAGACAAAGTTCTTGCCCTCGTGGAGGTTTCAGTCTCATGAAGAGGCAGATAAGCAAATAATCACACAAATAAGTACAGTTACAAGTTGCCTAGGAGTCTGAAGAGGCGAGAGACCAGCCCGTGCACTTGGTGGTCCTCAGCGTTGACCGTTCACCAGGTCACCTGTGCAGTTTTTCACACTGCCAAACCAGCGACTCCCTCAGGCCTAATCAGAATCTCTAGGTGTGAGGAAAAGGCTGCCTAGGTGTTTCTGATATGTGTTTGTGGTTTAAAAATCGCTGCAGCAGTGGTTCTGTCTTAGCTGTATATTATGAATCACATAAAGAGCTTTAAAAAAAAAAAAACTCAAGTCCAGGTGGCAGACCAGCTAGGTCAGAATCTACGTGGGTGGGACCCAGGCTTCAGTATGTTTTAAGACTGCCCAGATGATTCTGATCTGCAGCCAACACTGAGCACCACTGGCTGTTCTGATTTCCTTGAACAGTATCAGTCATACAGCTGGTCTTTGGGAATGGATGTTCTGTAGTTTTTTGTTTGTTTTTTTTTTTTTTTTTTTTTTGTGATTTTTTTTTTTTTTTTTTACATCTTTATTGGAGTATAATTGCCCTGTAGTATTTTTAATGTTTAAAACAAAAATTAGTCACAGAACTCGTGTTTTCTCACGTGTTCATTTTAGCCACTGCTCTAGTGTGGAATAGGCAAAACATCATTGACATCACAGCTCCTCAAAAACAGGGAGTTGAAAAAAATCATCAGCCTCCCTCTTTGCATTCTCAGTTGACCTGTGTAATAGAGTCTTTCAACATTTTCCCCAGGCATTTTGTGTACGATCATGTGTTTGCCGAGAAGATCACTGCCTTACAAAGTCAGCAGAGCCCTGATGAAGAAGAAAACGAGCATTTGAAGAAAACAGTGACAATGCTGCAGGCCCAGCTGAGCCTGGAGCGGCAGAAGCGGGCGACCGTGGAGGAGGAGTACGGGCTGGTGCTGAAGGAGAACAGCGAACTGGAGCAGCAGCTGGGGGCCGCGGAGGCCTACCGAACCCGTGCGCTGGAGCTGCAGGCGGACGTGGCGGAGATGCGGCAGATGTTGCAGTCGGAGCGCCCTTTTGTGAATGGGGTTGAGAAGCTGGTGCCAGACTCTCTGTTTGTCCCTGTCAGGGAGCCCAGCCAGAGCCTGCTGGAGGAGATGCTCCTGACCCTGCCCGAAGCGCACAGAAAGCCTCTCAAGCGCAGCAGCAGCGAGACGGTGCTGAGCAGCCTGGCGGGTGGCGACATTGTGAAGGGCCACGAGGAGACCTGCATCCGGAGGGCCAAGGCCGTGAAGCAGAGGGGCATCTCCCTCCTGCACGAGGTGGACACACAGTACAGCGCCCTCAAGGTGAAGTACGAGGAGCTGCTGAGGAAGTGCCAGCAGGAGGAGGACTCCCTGGCCCACAAGGCTGTGCAGACCTCCAGGGCCAAGGACCCGGCCGCAGTGAATGCCCAGCCTGAGCCTGGCACCCTTGGCTGGGAACCGGCCTCGGTCACCCCAGAGCCCATCAGTTGCCCCACCACCTCGACACCACCAGAATACAAAGTGCTTTTTAAGGAGATCTTTAGTTGCATCAAGAAAACCAAACAGGAAATAGACGAACAGAGAACAAAATACCGATCTCTCTCTTCTCATTCCTAAGTGAACCGCCAGCTCCACCACTAATTGGCCTGTTTCCTCTCACCTCTCTCTCCCACTCACACAAGTGTGTGTAGACCCCAAACCTGATACTGCTCCTGACGTCTGCCTCACTGCTTTGCTTACTTAGCAAATGCATACAGCGAGGGAGGAAGGTGGCTACCGGTGGCAGTTGTATAATCGAGTTCCATTTAAGCTCCTCGGTAAATCCCATGACAAACTGGCCTCTGGCTGGCGTGACAATTAGGTTGCGATTCCTTGAAAAACCCCAAGACCAGTGGAGGGAAAATATGTGCTCCTGGAGAAGTAGGCCTGGAGTAACTGTAGTATATAGTGTGTATGTGTATGTGTGTATATATATATATATATATACACACACGTAGTGTATATTATATAGGGGAAAGGGCAGAGCTGAAACAAAGCTAAGGCAATTCCTACTGCCTCCTTGCTTAACTTCTCAAAACTATGTAGAAGTCAGATGGCTGCCAAGGGAAAATATCTTTCGCAAACACTGTTGGATACTGTGAATTCATTAAGAAGAATGTTCAGGAGAAAGCAGGGGTCTAATCCAAAATACATGGCATTAACAAATACTCCAAGCCTTTTGAGTTGGTTACATGGGCTACCAGTTGAACTGTGACTGACAGGTAACCCTAATAACATTTTAGTCTGAGTACCAAACTAAAAGGGCAGGCTCTGGTTGGCCCAGTTAGCTTGTTAGAGCCCTGGAGGGCCTCTTCCCCACATTCAAATGTTTTTACTCAAAGCTGTAGTGGTTAGGATAGGCAAATCGTTTTCTTAAATTCAGGCTGAAGGAGCGCGATGAACCCGTACCTGCACTGTGCCGGCTGAGCTGGCCAGCCTGCCAGCCTCAGGCTGCTCTCCTCACTTCCTGCCATTCCTGTAAACGTTTGTGACTTGCTGCAGAAATTCCTATCTGCCACTTTATTAAACAGTGTTGATGTCCTGACTGGAAATAACACTCATCCTCTCACTTGCATACTTTTAATTTAAAACTATTTAAGAGAACTGAGGTTCCATTTATTGTGTATATTTTTCTAAAAACCAAATAAAACTACCTATGAAAATGAACAAATGGATCAATTGCTTGTTATTTTAAGCTTAAGCCTTTTCGCTGTTATTACCAAATTTTCTTCTTCCAACAAATCTCTCTGGGAAGAACTGAGTGATTTTTTTTTCCATTTCCATTTTTTCCCATTCCTTGGAATTGTGTAATAGCACAAATTCTGTTCATACTGATAAATGTTCATTAAAATTACTATATGATTGAAAAACATTTTCAAATTTATATGCTGTATATAATTTTCACTATTTTAGAAATGTCAGGTTTGGTTCTGAATTAATAGCATTTGACTAGGTAACTCTCAAAACATTTGATCATTCAGTCATAGGAAAGACATTTTACAGTATTCAGATGTTGAAATGAGCATTGAATCTAATTTTGCTCAATGGCAAAATTGGATTAATGGGTAAAACATTATTTTTTCAAACAGTACAAAGAGATTGTAAAGTAAGTTGTCTCATCTTCCCTGACCTCCCAACCTTTCTTCCCAGAATCAACTGGTTACCAGTTTATTGGTATATCCTTACAAGTGTGCTCATTATCATCCCTTTTTTCTTTTTTTCTGGCTGCTTTGGGTCTTAGTTGCTGCGCGTGGGCTTTTTTCTAGTTGTGGCGAGCAGGAGCGTGGGCTACTCTTCGTTGCGGTGCGCGGGCTTCTCGTTGCGGTGGCTTCTCTTGTTGCGGAGCATGGGCTCTAGGCACACGGGCTTCAGTAGTTGTGGCTCGGGCTCTAGAGCTCGGGCTCAGTAGTCGTGGCGCATGGGCTTAGTTGCTCCACAGCATGTGGGATTTTCCTGGACCAGGGATGGAACCCACGTTCCCCTGCATTGGCAGGTGGATTCTTAACCACCGTGCCACCAGGTAAGTCCCACCCCATATTTTAAAATAGGAGTATACTATATCTTCCATTTTTACTGAACCATGTATCTTTTTTTTGAACCATGTATTTTTTTTAACATTTTATTAAAGTATAGTTGATTTACAATGTTGTATTAGCTTCTGGTGTACAGCAAAGAGATTCCGTAGTACCTATATTTTTCATATTCTTTTCAATTATGATTTATCACAGGATATTGAATATAGTTCCCTGTGCTATACAATAGGACTTTGTTGTTTATCCATTCTGTATATAATAGTTTGCATCTGCTAATCCCAAACTCCCAATCCATTCTCCCTCACCCCCTTCCTCCTTGGCAACCACAAGTCTGTTCTCTGTCTGTGAATCTGTTTCGTAGATAAGTTCATTTGTGTCATATTTTAAATTCCAATATAAGTGATATCAAATGGTATTTGTCTTTTTGTGACTTACTTCATTTAGTATGATAATCTCTGGGTCCATCCATGTTGCTGCAAATGGCACGATTTCGTTCTTTTTTATGGCTGAGTAGTATTCTATTATATATATATACCACACTTTCTTTACCCATTCATTTCTTGATGGACATTTAGGTTGTTTCCACGTCTTGGCTATCGTAAATAGTGCTGCTGTGAACATAGGGGTACATGTATCTTTTTGAATTAGTTTGCTCCAGATACGTGCCCAGGAATGGGACTGCTGGATCATATGGCAACTCTATTTTTAGTTTTTTGAGGAACCTCCATACTGTTCTCCATAGTGACTGCACCACTTTACTTTCCCACCAAGAGTACAGGAGGGTTCCCTTTTCTCCACACCCTCTCCAGCATTTATTTGTAGGCTTTTTAATTACGGCCGTTCTGACTGGTGTGAGGTGGTACCTCAGTGTAGTTTTGATGTGCATTTCTCTAGTAATTACCAATGCTGAGCATCTTTTCATGTGCCTGTTGCCATGCCAATGAACTTTATGACCCTTGCCAATCTAATAGAAGAAAAAATGGTGTTTCCTTTTAATTTTGTATTTTTTATTAATAAGGTTGAATAGATTTTAATCTGTTAAAAGCCATTTTTGTATTGTCCTTTGCCTCCTACTTTTCTTATTTAAGAGCTCTAGTATTTAGGAAATTCACTTTTGCAATCAGAAATTACAAATATTCTATTTATCTTAATTTTTACCTTGTTACTGGCATTTTGCCAAGCAGTACTTTTATGCAGCTATATTAATCTTTAAACACTTTTCTTTTTGCGCTTGACGATTGTTTGGGGGCACCTGAACTTCAAGGTTTTTGTTTTTGTTTTTATTGTGGTAGAAATACACAGTTACCATCTGGACCGTTTTTCAGTGTACAGCTCAGAGGTATTAAATACATTCATGTTGTACAACCATCACCACCACCATCCATCCCCATAACACTTCCTCTTTAAAACTGAAACTGTACCCATTAAACAATAACTCTGGGAGGCGGGATCAAGATGGTGGAGTAGGACCCTGGGCTCACCTCCCCCAACAAACACATCAAAACTACAACCACATATAGTTCTCGTTGAGAGCCATCTGAAGACTAGCAGTGTGGCTCTTCTACAACCAAGGCTGTAAAAAAAAAGAACCACACAGAGTCTGATAGGGAGAAGTGATGTAGTCCAGGCCTGCACCCATAGCGGGTGACCCAGAAGAGGGGATGTCACAGGGCAGGCTCAGGGATCCGCCCTGGGGAGCGAGGTGCTCAAGCCACATATTAGGCACCCCAGCCCTGGGGTCCGACACTGAGGTGAGCCCCGTTAGCTGGCTTGCAAACCGGTGGGTCTCAGCAGACGGCTGTAAGTAACCAGGGTTCTGCTCGTGAACGGTATGCACACTTGCTTGCTCCCAGTCCCAGCGTGGAGGCTACAGATGGAAGACCACCTAGTGCTCTGGCTGGCCTGCCAGGAGCACCTCAGGGCACCCCCCGGCTTGTACCAGGCTTTGAATAAATGTCTGCTCCAGTCCTTTAACCATTTTTGAATTGGGTTATCTTGTTGAGTTTTAGTTCTCTATATAATCTGGATATTAATCTCTCATTAGATGATATGATTTGCAAGTATTTCCTCCCAGTGTGCGGGTTGCCTTTTTACTCTGTTGAGTCTTACGATGCATAAAATTTTAAAATTTTCACCAAGTCCAATTTGTCTATTTTTTGTTACCTGTGGCTTTGGTGTCATAGCAAGAAACGATTGCCAAATCCGGTGTAGTAATGCTTTAGTTGTTTTCCTCTAAAAGTTTTGTTTTAGATCTTCCATCAAGGTCCTTGATCCATTTTGAGTCAACTTTTCCTATGATGTTAGGTCAGGGTCCAAACTTACTCTTTAGCATGTGGATGTCTAGTTTTCCCAGCACCATTTGTTGAAGACTGCCCTTTCCCATTTGACAATATATATGAGGGTTTATTTCAGGGCTCTCTATTCCATTGGTCTATTTGCCTTTATGATCACTGTAGCTTTGCAGTAAGTTTTGAAATCAGAAGTGTGAGTCCTCCAGTTTTGTTCTTTTTCAAGATTGTTTTGACTATCTGGTGTCCCTTGAGATTCCATATGACTATTAGGATGGGTTTTTCTATTCCTGCAAAAAACATCATTGGGATTTTGATAGGGATTGCATTGAATCTGTTGACATTTTAACAATATTGACTCTTCTAATCCATGAACGTGTTTCCGTTTGTCTTAATTTCTTCCAGCAGTGTTTTGTAGTTCTCATTATACAAATCTTCTACCTCCTTGGTCAATTACTAAATATTTTATTTTTTTGATGCCATTGTAAATGGAACTGTTTTTGTAATTTCCTTTCTAGATTGTTCCTTGTTAGTGTGTGGAAATGCAACTGATTTTTGTGTTGACTTTGTTTCCTGCTACTTTGCTGAACTCATCGGAACAGACTTTGTGAAATCTTTAGTTTTCTACGTATAAGATCATACCATCTGCAAACATAATTTTACTTCTTCATTTCCAATTTTTTTCTTCTTCTTGCCTAGTTGGTCTAGCTAGGACTTCCAACGCTATGTTAAACAGAAGTAGTTATGGTAGGCATCCTTGCCTCGTGCCTGATCTTAGAGGAAATGCCCGGATATCACCCTTGTATAGACGTTTTATGGTTGACTGACTGACTTCTTTAACGTGCCACTGGAATCCACTACTTAGGATTTTTATTCATATCATGCTATCTTTATCAGGTTTTTAAATTAACCCTTTGATAAGAATTTGGGGGCCTATTACATGCTGAAGTTTAACCCTTGTGTTACCTCATAAAGATGTGATATAATTCAACTATGATAATCCCTGGCCCTTTTCTTCTCTAATAATTGCTCTACTGCAATTTCTTTCCAACCACTTTTAGTAATTTATATTTTCCTTATAAATCATCTAATTCCTCTAACTTTTCCCATCTCACTATCTATACAAGCTTGTGCCATTTTCCTTCACTGGTAACTATTGAGATATCTTACTTTACATTCATTTTTTACCTCATTTTGTTTTTCAACATTTCCTATGTTATCGTTTTCCTAGCTATTTGAATTCAGTGTTTAACTCACCTCTCTTTATTAGTGTTTAAGGCTTTGACTCCCTACTGAGCCTGACTCCCCCAACCCCTGCCAGTTCTGCTCTGCTCAGTCTCTGCTGTACCACAAGGGGCCTCCCCTTGGAAGTATTATATGATAGCTGGACACACTCCAGAAAAATGTTGGAAGATTTTTTACTCTTTTCAGACTCATATATGTTAACAATTAGAACCAAGAACATAATATACAATTAGCCTGCTAAACTACATTTCCAAATAATAGATGTTCCTTTTTTTTTTTTTTGGTGGGGGTGGGGGTGGGGATGTACGTACACATAGACCATCAGCTAAACCTTCAGATAGTAGTGGCTCTGTTGCCCAAAACAGACCAGGGCAAACGTCTTAACTGTAGCAAAATTTCACATCTAGCCCAATCCGGCTTGCTCTTATTTTTTCATAATCCCCTGAGGGCTGCACTGTCCAGTAGTCGCTATGAGCCACACGTGCCAAGTACTTAAACTGTAGCTCGTCCAGTTGTGCGTGTTATAGGATACCAGATCTTGAAAACTTTGTACCAAGAAAATATTAATATTTTTTATTACAAGTTGATGTTTTAGTTATATTAGGCTAAATCAAATATATTAAAACTTAACCAGTTTCTTTTTACTATCTTAATGCGTCTACCAGAAAATTTTACAATTACGTACGTGACTGCACAGCACTCCCGCGCAGGGCTGCTGGCTCTCTTCCCTCTGGTGTACATACAAGGCTTTGAAACCACAGAGAGCATTGCCTTCTTGTAACCATTTGAAGACAACAGCACCATGATGCCACGTTAGTGTTAGCATTTATTTTAAAAATACACAAAATATAAATTCTTTACATCAAAGTGTGATGACCTCACTTATACATTGTTCCATACTTACCTGGTTTTGCTTGCATCCTTATGCAAACATTAAGAATAAATGGATTTGATTCTGATTTTTTGCTATGGTTCATGTAAACAGTTGAGACTGCTACATAAAGTAGGTTGTTTTAAAAGGTAAAATGGCCACAGGAACCCAACAGTAAAACAATTCAATTTGGATTGTTTAACGAAATTGGCAGAAGTCTTAGCAGATAGATAATTGAAGACTTAATATTGGCTTCTAGGCATTTAAAATATTAAAAACCTTGAGGTTTTCTTGTAAACATAACCTAGACCTTGTTGGCATGAAGTATGAAAGTAAAATATTAAACCATGATTTTCATCATCCTGCCCACGTCAGTATACACTCTCTTTATTATGAGAATGAAACCAAATAATAAACAAAAGACATCAGGAATTTCAAACTGTACTGCAGAGAAGGTCCCAGCTGGTCTCTTCTGGGAGCGGTCTAACTTAAGCTGACCCTGCCACTGGCTGAGTATGATCCCCTCTGTCCTCTGGACAGTGCAATGCCACAGGCCACGAGTTGGTCAGTTCCTCTTGCTCCAAGTCTTCTGAAGCAATCGAGACTCTACTTCCACCTCTGCTGGCTCTGCCGTCCTTCCTTGGGCTTGAATTTACTGGGTTAGTGGTTTGCAACTATTGTCAAGACTGTACTGTCCCTTTAAGGTACCACATGCCACCATAGCTTACACAGCAGTCCTATGAATAGAGAAACATGTTACAGGCAGACTTTAGCAGGAAAAGGAGCTACTTACATTCTGTGCAGAATATCAAAACTTGATTTATGACTAATGGAGAGAACACAAATGGGAGATCAAAGGTGACTATGGTCACCGCCCAGCCTCCTCCACGTGTGGGCCTCGAGCCCCTCCTCTCCTCAGGGGTTAGCTTAAGAGTGAGGGCCTATAAATGAATGTGCTCTATGAACACAAAACACAAGAACTGAATAAGCTGACCAGAACAAAAGTGCTTCACAAATAGCATCAGCATCTATGGACCTGGAATATAAGAATACTAGAATATAGGGGATTTGTCATCAGCTTTCAGTGTTCCAATGCTTCTGCAAGTATGATATTTGTACCACAGAGTCAATCCATAAAGGCATTATAGGTAATGCTTAACAGGAATTAAGTATTTTCATACACTAGACAAATGATATACTCCTTTTTAAACTAAATTGTATTTAAAAATTGTTCTACTAAAAGCAGGTAGCACGAGAGTGAGTGTGTGGCTATGGCAGAAACCATGAAAGCGGCACACGATTCTAACGAGTGGGCCAAGGATTCGAACCTAGGTCCTGGCACTGTAAAGGATGACTATATTTTTTTAAGATGGAGCTTACGTCTTATTCAATTTAGTCCTTTTGCATATACCAACCACACCGATGCCAATTATCTGTTGCTGAAGACCCGACCGGCTGGGGAGGAGTCCAGAGGAAGCCTGATTTATAAACACAGCAGTAGGAAAGGCACGAGACTAGGTCCCTTTCCACACACTGTCAGCCTCTATCTAAGACAGGGAGGAGCCAGCTGTGGGCGCCCTGGTCTTAAGCTCACAGTCAGCAAAAGCCTGGAGCCTCCAGATATTATTATACACAAAATGGATGTACCTTTAGCACTTTATCCACCTCCTGTTTACTCAGATCTTCTCCACACTCTTGAGTCAGCCGAGACTGGATCATGTTCCGGCGTACCCGGTAATTTTTGGAAAAAATTTCAAGCAAAACCTGTCGATGCTTTAGTAGCAAAAACATGTTATTATGGGAAATAATCACCTGAAAGAGAAACATCCCCAAACAAGAAACCCAAAGGCTATGGACCTAACTCCATGCTGCAGTCTTTGATCAACGTCCTTGCTCAGGACTTCTGGTTAAAGACAAACACGTTTGGCCAATTTGTCACCTCTTAAGACCCAATAAAATGAAGAAATAAAGGTATATGCCCACAAGAACAAAAACCCAGTGAAGCATTGGCAGAGGATGAGTGATTCAGACATAGTTTTTCGTGATTAAAAAACGAGTGGTGGGCTTCCCTGGTGGCGCAGTGGTTGAGAGTCCGCCTGCCGATGCAGGGGACATGGGTTCGTGCCCCGACCACCATCTAAACTGCGTGAAGACAGAACAGGATGAGGAGTGAGTGGCTTAAAGTCCTGGCACACAAGACAGGATGCCATGAAAAGCATTACGTCCCAAAGAAAAACTAAACAGGGAGGATAGAAGATAGTCAAAATCCCCACCCCCTGCAGAGTACAAAAGGTGTTAAATGAGAGAAAAAAGATTTGATCCTCTAGTTCCAACATATGACCTAAGAATTCCGGAAGAGAAAAACAGGTACAGGAATTACAAATCTATCACAGAACTTCGTAAGAATGACTCAACTGTCCAGTACAGTAATAATCCACACCAGGGTGCCTCTGGAGTTGCACTGATGTGCTATATGTGGAGTGAGGAAAACCGTAGTTTGGTTTAAGGGAAGGGTGTGGATCAAACTGAAAAGACCAAGGAACAGAGTGTCAGTGCACGACAACTCTGAAAGCTTGAATACAGTGGAAAATGATTTTAAATTCAGAGGAAAATGATTTGCCCTCCAAAATCCTAGTCCCAGACAAATAATAAAACCGGAGGACAAAAGAAAGCCATTTTAAGACATGGAAGAACGCAGACAACTCCTCTGTGCCCTTAGAAGCTAAAACTAAGCAAGAAGGAAGACAAAAGATTGCAAGCTAGCAAGAGACATGGAGCTGGTTCTGCTGGAGAGGCATCTGGGGAATCAGACTCAAGAATGGTACTACTCTTGGTATCTACGTGTTCAGAAAACCATGTAAGTGAGAATAGGAAGTAGTATAAAGAAGAAATGTCAATTATATTTCAATAAAGCTGGAAAAAAGTGAAAAAAAAAATATAATCGTAGATACTACTGGTATTTGGCTCTACAATGAACAAATTTCCAGTCATGATGCTATAAGCATTGATATATGATTTAACAAAAAAATTGTCATAACACATCCCACACCTGTCTACATTCTCCCATAGCTGAGAACTAAATCCTCATCCACCACAACAGGAAGCCCATTGATAACATCAAGTTGAGACATCAGAGAACAGTATAAACACATTTTACATATATATAATAATTTTTAAAAATGGAGGAACTCCAAAAAAAAAAAAAAAAAAAAAAAAATGGAGGAACTCCTTTGGTGGTATATTGTAGTTAAAAAGTGACTGCCTCTGAAGAGTGGGAATCAGGTCAGGCAGGGCAGGAGATGGTTTCCCATATAGCTTCAGTCTTACTTATTTTTAAGAACATGGACTTATACTTTTTTCCTTTTAATTATTGGAGTACTTCAGGAGTAGGAAACCCAGATGCCACCTATTCTGGCCAAAAGCACACAGAGACTGTTCCAGTTTGCTCTCCATCTACGGCACCATCACAGAAGGCCCTGCCCCTTTGGTATTCTCAGCCTGCCTGTCAGTCCCCTTCCAAGAGGCAAAAGGGGACAGAGAACTCAGTGGGGGCCTTTGCTCACTCCCCTTCTCCCCACCCCCGAGGGACAGGACCTGGAAAAGGACAGATCAATTGGAGTTTAGCAATTAAATCTTAATCTTTAAAACTCAGGCAAGCTCATGACTTAAGGAAAACTTCTGGACCTCAGGTGCTGCTGGCTGCATTCATCTTCTGTTCACTGGACACCCGTGACCCTTCCTGTCTGGGTGTGACTAGAGGCAAAACGACCAATTTCTCTAACCTGAGATCTGATCCAGCACCTGAGATCTGATAAGGAATCCTTTTAATTCCTACCGCCATCAGCCACCTGAAAAATGTGGTCTGTCACACGTTCACAAGCCTGCCGGGGCATCAGAATCATCTAGAAAGCTTTGCAGAAACTTAAGTACCTAGGACCCTACCCCATTCCTATGGAACTGAACTGAATCTCTGAGGTCAGTCCTGGGAATCTCTGTATTTTTTAAAAGGCCATTTTGATGCCGATGGTTCAGACTGGCATTTGGAAACCACTGGTTTTGGCCCACACTACCGGCACATCCAGCATGTCTGAAGTACAGAGACACAGAGCCAGAATATTTAAAACTGGGAGCGGCTGGAAAATCTGAAGTGGACACAACCGCACTCTGGGTCTCCCCGAAGGTCTAACCCTCTGCAGAACACCGACCTGCTCCTGGGAGGACGGCAGCAAAGGTCACCTCACCTGGTCACTCATGTCTCCAGACTCCCAGAGGGCGAACACCTTCTGCTCATCCGGGGAAGCAGCCGTCTGTGGGGGAAACTGACCAAGGCCCAGGTGTGAGCTGGCTGATCTCGTGTTCACCACCTGGACCCTCCCTCCCCCGGGGCCCTCAGTCTGCACCCGCCCATTTCCGGGAACAGAGTTCCAGTCCCAGCTCCTGCCTCCCACCAGCCGTGGGCCTTGGCACACCTGCCTCTGCGTCCTTCTCCTCGCCAGCCACTCCCCGCGCGGAGAGGCTCCTGTCAGGAGCCGGATGCACCGGCCTGCGGCCCGCGGCCGTGCTCGGTAAGGCGGGGAGGAGGCTGCTTCTCTTTTCCTATCAGCCTGGCATTAGCTCTCCTCTCTGCTTTAACACCCTGTGTCCTCCCACCCTAAATATCAACCCTCCGTGTCCTGAGAAGCACTCCCGCCCCTGTAACTCCTTAGGAATATCCTGGGGATTCCTTTCAATCCCTCCCACAAGGGCCATGCTCGAACGGGTTAGAGGGGCTGCCCGACCCTAAGCGGCCCATGCCTCGCAGCTCAGCAGCGTCCGAAGGTGGGCCGAGGAAAGGGTGGCCCGGGCTCCTGGTTCCTGGAGAAGGGGGACGGAGGAAGGGGCGCCTGGTGGAGTGGCACCGCAACACAAGCAATAGTAACAGTTCCTACCATGTAAAGTCCCAGGTGGGGCTCTAAATATACAGTCTCATTTGCTACCACAGAGGAAGCGAGGTGTTGCTGCCTCCACTCTCCATGAGAAAAGCCCGGTTCGGAGAGTTCACTCAATGTCTGTGGTCACACAGCTAATAGGTGGCAGAACCAGGAGTTAAACTCAAGTCTTTGCGAGTGTACTTGCTCTCCCTGGGCCTCAGCTCCCTTACATAAAGAAAAACAAGGCCAGACAGGTCTAGGATCATTCCACCTTGGACATGACTATGATACAGGATCACGGGTCCCGAGGGTGGCCCACTCCATGCCCCTCGCCCTCTATCCACTCCAACAGCACAAGATGGCCTGGCTAACATCAGGCAGGCGCCCCTCCCTTGCCTCGCTCAGTCAGTCAGCAAAAGGCGAGTCTGCAGATAACCGGACCCGTTTGCTACGTGGACAAGGGTGGCTCCGAACAGGGCAGGGCCCCCAAACCCCAGTACCTTCTGTAGAGAGCTCACCAAGGAGGCTCCTTGCCACGAGGGCCAGATCCCCCGGGACACACCAGCCAGCCTGGGACCCAGGGCCTCTTGTCCTAGTTTCTGCTCCTCACGTACACAGGGATGGGCCTTTGCCTCACATCACCCAAGGCTGCAGGTGCCTCTGACCTTAGACTGCAGACGTCAGCGCTCCCTTGTTAAGAGGCAGACACAGCCCCACCTCACCCCACGTGCTGCCAGGTCTGGACCGAGCCTGGGAGAGAGAATGACGAGCACAGCCTCCCTGGGACCACAGCCTGGCACGCTTCACCCTCAGCGCAGGGAGATGGTCTCCAAGGGTCCCTCTGCTCTTGCACTTCCACCCCTCCAGGGCCCCTTCCAATGACAGGACGAGAAGCCCAAAAGCCTGGGGGGCGGGGGGGTGGCCCGCCCCTGCAGGCTTGGTACCAGAAATGCTAATGGAAAGGCCACAAAGCCACGCTAGTCAGCCAGCCTCCAGGGCAGGGAGGCCCACCGGCAGGAGCCCAGGCACAGATGGGGGCTCTGGTGAGAGGGCCAGCTCATCTCAGCTGAAGCAGAAAGGATTTAAGACTTGGAGCCACTGTAGAGGTTCAACTTCCAGCTCTATCACTTCCTGGGGATGTGACCTTTAAACAAGTTCATTCTACTTCTTTGAAACTTGGGTTTCTTCATCTACCGTTGCAAGAAGATCAAATGATACTAGAAGTGAAATCATCTTGAAAAACGGCAAAGCTGACAGGAATGAGGGAGGTGCCGGCACAGGAGGGGGCTAGACCCTGGGACAGGGAGCCGGCGTGACCAAGGAAGGCCCTGCTGTGTGCCAAGCCAACAGGTGACGGCCTCAGGCTCCCACTCAGCCCTCACCAAAGCCCCGTGACACAAAAGCTAACATTCACCCACTTGAGATGAGGGTGCAGAGCCGAGAGGCTGACCGGCGCGAGGTAAACCCGGCCACCACGTGGGAGCCGAGATTCACACCGAGGCCAACAGTCTCCCGAGTGCCCCTGCCCCGTGCACCCTACAAACAGCTGTTTCCCCAAAGCCGGCAGGGCTCAGGCCACTCTGGCACCAGGTTCTCTCCACAGCCACTTTCAGCCAGGAAAGATGCTGCCGACCCAGGAGCCCTCCGAGGGCGCGTGTGCTGCCCATCCAGCAGGCGCTACTTACAGGCACCAGTATCTGCTTGCAGCCGGCGGCCAGCACCGTGTCCTGCAGCATGCGGTCCGAGATGCCGCTGAACAGCATGTGGCCGGGGGGCAGGCTGGCCAAGTGCAGGTTGAAGAGGCGCTTGAGTTCGCTCAGCGTGAGCACAAACTGTCTCTGAAAGGTGGCCTCCACGAAGGCCCTCAGTTCCCGGGCCACGGGGGTACCGGCAGAGCCTGAGGGCGGGTGCCCGTTGAAGCTGTCCCCGCCTGCCGCCCGCGCAGCAGGCAGCCCGTTGGCCAGCCTGCTGTGGAGGCCACCGCCGGGTGAGATGTCCATGGGCTGCTCATCCTCTGCCCCCCGCTCTTCCTCTTCCTCCCCCTCCTCACTCACGGGCTCCTCCTTGATCCGCACAGCGGGCAGGACGGAGGACGCCCGCAGCTGCTCCTTCCTCCGCTGCAGCTCCCGCTCCAGCAGCGCATGGTTCTGCTGGGCCTGTCTTTTGGCGACTTGGACCCGCTGGTCCCCAGAGACCAGCCCGACAGGCCCTGCGGAGAGACACAGGGCTGCTCAGGACAGTAGGGACCGTGCAGGGAAGGGCCTGAGATGAAGGGCCTCGGTCCCTCTGCCCCACAGACGTTCCCTTCCATCCTGATGGGGACACCCCGCTGACCAGAGGAAGGGGACAGGGAAAATGCAAGCCAGCTGGCACAGAAGCAAGTGGCCCAGCTTGCCTTTCGCCCCCACCTTACCCAGAAGGAATGTGGCTACCCCAACAATGAGGGAAGAAACAGAACCAGGAAAAGCAGATTCCCACATTCAGAGACCCAAGCCAGGGTGGGTTACTGCTGAGTCCCTGCCACCAGCATCCCTGCCAACCCAAGAGGGCAAGAAATCTCAGAGGCCTGGAACCCAGACACAGCCCTGGAACCCAGAAGCCTCAGTCCCTGAGGCCAAGGCTCTGCCACTGGACAAGCCTCCAGCTGAGGGAAGAGGGCACAGAAGAGCAGCCAACAATGAGCCACGCCCCCTCATTTCCCCCCACAGGCTGAGCCCTGACAAGTTCCAGAAAAGTAGCCCTTCTGGAGACAGTGTCAGGGTTAGGGGCCCACCCAGCCGACATCCCTCCACACCTGATTGTCCATCCGGCTTCTTTGGCATGGTTTCCTTCACAAGATTATAAACTTTTTCTAATCTGAAAAGAAGAGTGAACCCTCTTAACTTTACACCGTGTCCCCTCACGTCACCTGCCTCCCAGCAGAAACACCCCCTTAAGCCCTGGACATCCTAGTCCATGAAGACGCTGCACGCCTGGAGCTTCCATGGTCTCTCCCCGCGGCTCGGAAACCCACAGCGGGGGTGGGGAGCACCGGCCCGCCCTCCCTTCCCCAGCTGCTCTCCCGCCAGCCTGCCTGGGGCCACACAAGCCCCCGCTCCTGCTGCTGAGTGCTTCCCCCTCCTTCCCAACCCCTCAGAACAGACGCGGGTCAGTTCAAGTCAGCTCGGATCAGCAGGCTTGTCTGTGCCAGGTCTCTGCCGGGGGGATTCTGGGACCGAGCAGCCAAGTCCACCTGAGTGGGGGAGGGGCGCACACAGCCCCAAATTTGCATTCCCGCCCCAGATGCAGCCAGGCTGTGCTCCCCACTGGAAGCAGGTGGCTGGGGACAACCTGCTGTTCCTCTGCCTGGCTGCCCCTCATCCCGCCCAGCAAGCTCTTACTTGGCCTGGATGCCCGTCCACAGCATGTGCTGCCGCTGGACCACATCTGGATGTTTCTTGATGAACTCCCCGTCATACGGCAGTATGAACTCCCAGCCCTTGTTGATCCTCACTACGGCCATGTGCTCTAGAAAGTCCTTCACGTCTTCCGCGCAGAGCTGGGGAGAGGGGGGCAAAGGTGAGGCACGCCCAGCCCCCATTCCTCCAGTAGTGGGGCTGGGCCTCTCGGATCAAGAAGAACTTCACTTACTTTAGTCACCGCTGCCACCTCTTTCCTTACCACCCACCGGTTCTGCGTGAACTTCCACATCTAAGGGAGAAAAAGAAGCTTGTTTCCAGGAGGCAGGGATCCTACTAGGATTGTCCCCCAAACCCCTGCTGTTGTCCTGGGAGCCTGGGACGCGGGCACGAAGTGGCGGCTCTGAGCCGGCCTGGGTGGCAGGCAGACTGGGCCTGGGTCCTGGCTGAGGGCAGTCACTTCAACTCTGAGCCTCCATCTCCTCCTCTGTAAGGGACCTCCTGGGCCACCTCTTCCAGGAGGGCAGCTGGACCCACTCCACACCACATAAGCTCCCTGGGATGGGGGATACCTTGCCCGTATGTCACCTACAACAACTCAGATTTGACTAGACCCTCTCCCAGACCCCCAGACGTGACGCTGTCTGCGCGAACAGAGGAGGGCTGACAGGCAGCTGAGGGTCAGTGGCACACATGTGGAAGGCGAGCCTGGGAGTCGATGCCACTGCACCCTGACCCCCAGAGACGAAAATAAACCACACAGGCATCTAGACGCTAAGTACCCACAGGAGCTGGGACACCCAGCTGGGAAAAGAAAAAACGGAGGCCCTCTCTGAAACAGCTTAAGGGCTGCCTGGTGTGATTAGGTCTGTGCATGAGCTCACCAAGGTCACCACGGACAGCTCCAAGGAGACAGACTGCAGCAAACTCAAAGCACACTGCCAAGGTCAAGGGTGCCTCGCAGCACAGGTCCCAGCAGCTCAGGGTTCAGGCATTTGGGAGGGATGCCTTGGCTGGGACTTAAGCTCTGGATAGGGGCTGGGGGGGGCAGATAGGGTGACGGAGTGGAGGCATGAGCCAGCTCAGGAGCTGCAAAAAGCCCACAGCAACAGTGCAGGAAACACGCACGAGGAAAGCGGCTGTGAACTGGGGAGCGTGAGCCCCACTCAAAGAGGGTGCTGTTTGGGGGTGCGGGTCCAGTGGTACCAGACTGTCCAATTATTCATGACAAGACAGAAATCTAGTTTGAATCATGACTGTGATTTGTAAAAATAGACAACTAAGTCAACATTTTAAAAACACCACTCAGGTCAAACGGCTCCTTGGCCAGAATCTACCTATGGGACTCCAGTGTGCAACCTCCAGGCTAGGAACTCAAAGGTTCTTATGAAGCTGAAGACTCCAGGGTCTGAGAGGAAGGAGAAGAAAGGCACAGAGTCCAGAGTCCTCCACTCCCCCCAGCCCCACCCTGGCCACACATACCTGCTCTTTGCCCGCTGTCTGGACGAAGGTCCGGGACACTCTGTGCTTGCCCAGTCCCCCGCCCATAACGCCCCAACCCGGAAGGCCAGAGAGCCAGGGCACTTACAACAAAGTCTCGGCCCCTGCAGAGCACCTCAGCAGGCACGCCGCTGTGAGGGCTAGAAGAGTCCTTGGGGTACAGGATGTCACTGCCAATGAGACAGGGTGGCAGGTCAGTCCCTGTCCTCAGCCCCTCTGCCCCCCACTCCCTCAGGCTCCGAGTGGAAGCTCAGGCCTCTTTACAACACGGGCGAGGGCCGGCCTGGGCCCCAACCGCTCCCCTCAGACCCTCCCCTTTTCCCTGGGAGCCTGGCTCCAAGAGTTCTTCCTCCTACTCCTTTCCCAACGCCCCCCTCACACACTGGCCCAGCCCCAAGGCCCCTGACATAGTTGGAGGGGCCAGGGGCTCAGAGACAGACAAGGTGAGCCCAGGACTCTGGCAGACAGCAAGTCCCACCTGTAAAGCACAAGGCCTTACCACTGGCTGAAAGGGAAGGGGGGAGCAGTGTGAGCTGAGGCAGGAGGGGTCAGGGACTGGGATCCAGACAGACCCCAAGCACAGGTGAGGCTGAAGCCTTTGGAGAGAATGGGACCAGCACTCAAGGCTCAGGGACCTTCAAGGGCAAATGAGCAGGCACCAAGGCTTAAAAGCGTCTCCTGACCCCAAGTCCAGACGCAGACCCTGTTGCCCAGGAAAACACACACGTCCCCGGCCATCCGTGCCCGGGGCACCTTTGCTCTCCCCGCCCCACTCGCCTCCTCAATCCCACCTGGCAGCCAACTACTACTTTCCTTCAAGGTTGAGCTCTGTGTCCACCCTTCCTGTAAAGCTCTACGGGACAGGGCCTTGGCCCCATCTCTGCCACACGGAGGGGAGGTACCCACTAAGTACACAGTGTGGTCCGTGCACTGGGCTGTAACGGTGCCTGCCCTACCCATCCCCCCGGCACACTTTCCTGAGGACAGGGACAGCATTGAATGAGAGCACAGTGCAGGGCATAGAACAAGCCGTCCAGACACATTTACTCAACAGATGGGAGCATCCTGTATCACCTCCTCACAGGAACACAGAGGGACAGGGCATGGAAGGACCACTACCCACAGGTGTGGCAGAACACACAGGGCCCAGGAGGGCCTACCTTCAAGTCACAGGGACAGGCAGACCATAAGCTGAATGCGGCAGCAGCACCAGGGCATGTGCGGTGCTGGGGGAGCTCAAACCCCAGCTCTGTGGCTGCCCGGCTGCCAGACATTTGGCAAATCTCCGTGCCTCCTCTGGGCGAGCATCCTCAGGGGGCTAATGGGATGGTCCCTCCTGGATTTCACCCATCCACAGCATAAATACACATAAGCATCCCATTTAACAAGTGATGTGCCATCACGAAGGTCCTCATAATTAAACACTTGTGTCACATAAGACAATAGCTGCAAGGACCCACAAGGCATGTTGGGCATCGTTTCCCAGGGAAAGGCCATCACCACGTGGCAGTGACATGACTTTGCAGTTTACCTGGCCAACCAACTGTGAAATGATGGACTTTTTGCAATGAATAACTTTTTTAAAAATTTGGAACAATTTACATTTTGACAGATTGTTCACTTTACATCACACTTTCTAAAAAGTGAGTATTCAAGCATTTTATATTATACAATTTAGAAGTAATATAATTCAAGTGTGCGTAAAACATAGCCACACCGTACTTACCAAGGGTCTACCATTTGCCAGGCATTATACTGAGTACCAGGGATAAAGGGAGAGTCAAAACAGACAGTCCCTACCCCTGACAGTCTAGGGAGGAGGCAGGGTCTAGAGGAGGAATCACAGGAGGAGAGAAACTACTGAAGGACAGCAAGCCACAGATCCAGGATCTATGAACCCCGACAGGATACAGAAAAAGAAATTCCCACTTAGGCCCATCTTAATGAGCCCTGGGAAGCCAAAGCAAGAGAAAAGCTTAAATGCAGCCAGAGGGAAACGAAGGAACATGTATTAGACAGACAACAAAAACAATGGAAGTCAAACTGCAATGAAATTACACCAGTGTGTGGAAAGAAAATAATCAACCTAGGATTCTATACTCAGTAAAAAATACCCTTAACACAATATTGTATATCAGCCATACTTCAATAAAGTCAAAAACAAACAAAAGTATCCTTCAAGAACAAAGGTGAAATCGACATTTCCAGATTTAAAAAAACCAAAGAAATTCATCACCTGAAGACCTTCACTTTAGCAGAAGGAAATTATCACAGTTAGGAACTCAGAGATGCAGGAAGGAATGATGAGCAAAATAAAAAGGCAAATACGTCAGCAGATCTCAAAAATATTGACTGGACAGTAAAATGTCTTATGGGGTTTAAAACAGAATTAAAATATATAAATACAATGACACATGAGTTGAGAGGAAGATAAATATAAAATATTCTAAAGGTCGTTGAATCGTCATGGATGAGGGTAAAAAGCGGCAACTAATATTAAACTGTGAAATCTGCAGGGTAATCACTAAGTCAGGAAAGGATAACTTCCAAGTTAGTGGGGGAAACGGAATAACAAGAAAAGAAAGTAAAAGTGAATATAAAATGCAATGTAAGCTGGACAAATAAAAAGCACTAAGGTAGACTTAAACCCAAAACATCAGTACTTAACATTCAATTTAAATGGGTTAAGCGCTCCCAACTAAGGGACTAAAATGAACTTACCTCTTCACCACCCAGTTTCCTTGGACTAACATCGCCACCTTCTGGATGCCACGCAGAACAGCCACAGAGTCGATGGAGGGGCCCAGGAGGCTCATCAAGTTGGCAAAAGGCATGACCTTCACTGAGGAGGGCAAAGGAGACATCAGACAAGGCAAGAGGGGCCTGGGCTCATATAAAAATCCCAGCATGACAGTGCTAACAGTAACAGCTGGCATTCACTGGCTGCTTACTCTGGGCAGGCACCCGCCTCTCACTGAGCCCTGGAGGAAACACCCACTGGAAGACGGAGGCGTGCCTCATGAGGAAGACTCAGCCCAGGAAGGTTTCAAAATTCACCCATGATCACTTGGCTAGTAAGTGGCACAGCCAGGACTTGAACCCAGGCCATCTGGGTCCAAAGTTCATGCACTTCATCACTGTGCTCTGCTCTCCCCCACACGAGCCCCTAGCCCAAGTGAGAAGGGGCAGGGCCTGGGGAGGCCCCGTGTCTTCTGCAGCAAGGCCAGTGGCCTGGCTCCCCCCGGGAGCGCCCCTCTCCACTCAGACCCCAGAGCCCCTGGTGCTGGCATCTCAGAAGAGCCCAGGGCCTGGGACTCCGCTCTGAGGTTCAAGGCTCACGTCCACTCTAAAGGTTCTGGCCTTCAGCATCCCCACGGTGCAGAGCCTGGCGAGGACACCACAAAGTAATGCAAGGGAATGCACTTCGTTGTGAAAATGAACGTAGCTCACATTCACATGCAAGGCTCTGTACAGTCCCTTTAGAGGCCTCACCTCTGAGGCCTCACCTCAGCCCCATGAGCTACCTTAGTTCCTTTTTATAGATAAACAATCTAAGGCTCAGGAAGGCCAGTGGCCTGCCCAGGCTCACACAGCAGGTGAGTGACAAAGGTGGCAGGGACCCGCAGCCCATCTGAGGTAGCCTGCCACCAGCTCTAGCGCGCCTTCCAGACAAGGTCAGAGCTGTAAAGCTGGGCGGGCTCTGGGTAGTGGGGCCTCTGGTCTCGCCCCTTAGTCCTTAACTCTTTCCTAACTCCACTTCCCCCGGAGGTGGCAGGGCTGGGGCCCGCCAGAAGGCAGGGAAGGGCTGCCCACCCACCATTCTTCATCAGGATCTTGATCTGATCAGCTAGGGGCAGGGTGCGCAGCTGAGCCATGGACAGGACATTGCTGGGGGCCACGGGTTTGTCTCTGTTGAAAACAAACGCAAAGGGTTAGGGGG
>NW_020173198.1:6954617-6956047 GCF_003031525.2 Neophocaena asiaeorientalis asiaeorientalis
GGGGGGGGGGGGGGGGGGGGGGGGGGGGGGGGGGGGGGAGGGGGGGGTGAAGGCATCCCGCCCCTCTACTCACGTCTCCTCCTCCTGGCTGGGAGGCATCAGCATCACGAGGTACTCGCTGTGAGGAGAGAGCGGGGTCAGCAGACCCAGCCCCCAACCAGGCTGTATCTAAGCCCCCCCCAAACTCCCACACCCCCTCCTGGCCCTTTCCAGAGGATGGTGGGCGACTCCACATCCCTCCCCCGTGTTACAGAAGGGGCCACAGTCCCGAGGGAGGACCCACAACACAGGGACCCTCCTGGGGCCAGTGTCGGGCTCAGTGGCCCTTAGCAGCCCCGGGCTGGCCAGTCTCACCTGGGTGACTTGACAAGCTCTGTGTTCTCAACCCCACTGGAGCCCTGGCACAGCAGGTACTGGCGCTCATGCTCAGAGCGGCTGTCCTGTTGGGGAGGAATAGGGTGTGAGAGGAACCTCAGCCAACATTCCAGGCCTCCCTCTGTGATCCAGTTCTCACCCCTGCATCACCTTCTGCTCCAGCCACCCACTGTCCTGCTCTGAGGCCAACCACAGGATCAATCCAACCTCCTGAGCATGGCACTCAAGGCCTCTGCAATGTGGCCTCAACCAACTACCCTCCTGCCTTTATGACTACACAGCCCCAGCACCCACGCCTCAGTGCCCTGATACAGGAACACTGAAAGCAATGATAAAAATAACAACTAACATTCACTGAGCATCTACTATGTGCCAGGCCCTATTCCAATGGCTGTATACATACTCTAACTCATCTCATCCCCAAAATAACTATGAAATTAGGTACTCTTATTATTATTCCCATTTTACAGATAAGGAAGCTGAGCCTCAGAGAGATTAAGTAATTTGCCTAAGGTTACACACTAGGAAATAGCAGAGCTTCTGGAAGTCTGACTGACCCAAAGCGTAAGGCTCTGTCAACACAAATCTCTTTCAGGAAGGTTTCAGAATAATCAGGGGTTGCTCCTCCCCCAGAAAAACGCTGGGGAGCCCTTGTCTATGGTGTCTTTGTGAGCTAATATTCAATTGCTTCCCTTACTCAACACAGTTTCGAGGACTGCGCTCTAAGTACAGTAAAAATCACCCTTGGCAGGTACACAGTGAACTCAGCCATGGGACAGACGGCTGATTCTCCACAGAGCAGCCGATGAAGCGTCTAGCCTTCATTCAGGGCCCACGATACTTAAAAGTACGTAACCAGGGCTTCCCTGGTGGCGCAGTGGTTGAGAGTCCACCTGCCGATGCAGGGGACGCGGATTTGTGCCCCGGTCCGGGAAGATCCCACATGCCGCGGAGCGGCTAGGCCCGTGACCCATGGCCGCTGAGCCTGCGCGTCTGGAGCCTGTGCTCCGCAATGGGAGAGGCCACAACAGTGAGAGGCCCGCGTACCGCAAAAA
>NW_020173198.1:6956067-6989268 GCF_003031525.2 Neophocaena asiaeorientalis asiaeorientalis
AAAAAAAAAAAAAAAAAAAAAAAGTACGTAACCAAACAGCCTCACTGAGCCCGGCAAGATGCTCACACTCAGGGAGTGCCCGGAGGGGCCACAACTCACACCAGTGACGTGGCAGACTCACTCCCTTGGGGCACACAGTAGGTGGGAAGGGAGGACAAACTGCTCACAGGGCTTAACCTCTCTCCCTGTGGCACTACCAAGCGGCTACGACTGAATCTGAAAGAAGTTAGATGTGAGACAATGAGGCCACCAGGTAACACTTCCCAGGCACTGGGGCTTTTCTCCCAGGACCCCACCCTGGCCAGTGTCAGCACCGCCCGGGGACCCCAGCTCACCCTCAGGCCATAGTAGTGCAGGTGGACCCAGGGCTCCTCAGCATGCTTCTTCTGCAGAAACTCGTAGGACTGCACGCGGCGCTGGCGGGCCTGCTCCGACTCAGGCCGGGAGAAACGTACCTGGTTGGGGAGCGGGGAGGGGTGGGTCCACAACCTCAGGTCTGGGGCGTTTCCAGGCTGCTGCCCCAGCACCCACCAGGAGGCCAGAGAACCTCACATCTGGGGCATTTCCCACCGCCACCCAATTCAGGCTGGGCAGAGGGTAGATTATCCCTCCAGGTAGCCCAGCAAGGAGGCTCTAAGGCATGGACTCTGTTTCTTTATGTTTCACCCCAGAGCCCGTGTTCTCTGCAGACCTTCCCACCCCTTGCTGCTTCCAGGAAGCTGAGCTACAAAGCTGGCCCTGCTGCCTCCCAGGCTGCACTCTCTCTCAGGGCCAGAGCTCACCGTGATCTGCTTCACATCTTCTTCTGCCTCGTCCTGTGAAGAGTCTCCCGCTGCAAAAGAAAAAGCCTTGCTTGCAGCCTCTGTTGGAGGCTCTACACCCCACCCACCAGGCAGGTCTCAAGCAGCGAAGCCCGTGAATTCTCCTTCTGGACCGACGTAGCTGCCTAAGTCAGTGGTTTTCAATTAGGGGCAACTTTGCCCCCCAGGAGACATTTTTGGTTGTCATAATTGTGGGGGTGGGTGCTACTGGCATCCAGTGGCTAGCAGCCAGGGATGCTGCTGAGGATCCTATAATCCATCCCTTTAATACTTCTTGCCATGACCAACCTATCCTGCTAACATATACAGACAGACAGACAGACAGCAGGGCTGGGGGTCCAGGGCTCACCCTCGTTGGCTGCCTCCCTCTCACGGTGCTTGGCATCTGCCTTATCCAGGTAGGAGAAGCTGGGCCGCAGCTGCAGGATGCCATGTAAAGGTGTCAGGTGGAGCTCACCTGGCAGAGGAAGAAGGGCTTGGACCTGACTCTAGGAGCTGAGGCTGACCCACACAGCTTGGCTCAAGGGAGCTACCAAGGGCCCCAGACTCCCCTAAAGGCCTCGGCTCACTGCCAAACCACCTCCCACCTCTGCTCTAGCCCCCAGTCCTAGAGCCTTGGGACCACCAGACCGATGGCCATTCCCAACCCGATCTGGCTGTGCCGGACACAGGAAGTACACAAACCAGATGAAGACATGAACGCAGACTCTTCCACCCAATGTCACTTCCTTAAGGCTTGCCTGCAAAGCCTCCTCCTCCAGCATTCAAGGGCCTCCCAACCCCGGTCCCCAGTGCCCTCCCACACTCGCTTGTTCCAGCCACACTGGGCCACTCATCCACACCAAACACGCCCTGCTCTTTCCCCCGCCAGGCCTCTGCCAGACCACCCTCAGCGCCTCCCTAACCCCACACACACCCAGACCTCTCCTCCTCATCCTCCCACCTCTTCCTGTCAAAATCCCACCCGTCCTGTTAAGAAGTTGGCTAGTGCAAACGGGGCTGGAGAGGAGGCCTGGCGGAGCCCGGTGGAGGAGTGTCTACGCCGTCTCTGGCAAAGATCGTGACTTTCTCTTGTGAATCAGACCTGTGCACTGGGAGGCAGTGCAAAGGTAATCAATTTCAATCAAGCCAATGCAGCCTTGAAAGAAAAGAAATCAGACAGACACTAAGGCTCTGTGGAAGCTCTCTGGGACTCCAGAGGGAGCAGAATGCTTGAGACCAGAAGTAAGTAAGTGACTAGGCCTGGCTGCAAGGAATGTGGCTTTAAAGAACTATATCCTTGAGACTGGGGTTCAAAATAGAAGAGTATAGTTATTTGACATTACTTTTATTCTATCACAGTTTATTTCCTAAGTGCTCAAATTTCTTTTATTGTTTTATAAACTCTAAATACTTATAGAAACCTTGTACTTTTTAATAGCTTTACTGAGATATAATTCACATACCATGTAATTTACCCATTTCAAGCATACAATTCAATGTATTTTAACATATTCACAAACTAGTAAACCAGCACCACAATCAACTTTAGAACATTTTCATCACCCCAGAAAGAAACCCTGTACCCAACAGCAGCAGTCACTCCCCATTCTACTCTCCTCCCAGCCTCTGAAACCAATAATCTACTTTCTGCCTCTATGGGCTCGCCTATTCTGGACATTTCATATGGATGGACTCATGTGACATGTGGTCCTTTGCGCCTGGCTTCTTTCATTTAGCCTAATGTTTTCAAGGCTCACCCATGTTGGAGTGCCTATCAGTACTTCTTTCCTTATTATGGCTAAATAATATTCTAACGTATGGCTATACCATATTTTGTTATCCGTGCATCAGCGGATGGAATTTGGATCATTTCCACTTTTCACTACCATGAATAATGCTGCTATGAACACCTACATACAAGTGTTTGTGTGGAGATGTGTTTTCATTTCTCTTGCGTAGATGCTTTCTAGGAATGGAATTACTGGGTCCTAAGTACCTTGTACTTAAGACAAAATTCTACCCCATCCAAAAGGTTATGCTGTGTGTGTCTGTGTCCCAGGAGGACAATGACCTTTGACCTCCACCCCATCGGGTATGGTAGTGTCAAGCTACAAGTCCCTTGAGGTGCCAAATTCCATTCCCCTGACAATCTGTCATTTCTACAACCTGTCTGGCCTCTGTGGGTATCTAGCATTCGGGGTGTCCTCTTCCTGTCCCAGCCCCCATTCTGCTTCCCTCCCACCCACTCAGCCCTCACAAGCCATGGCAGTCAGGGATGTCTAGCGCGGGTACCTTGCCTGTAGAGCGCGGCAGCATAACGGGACGTGTTACTGGTGGTCTGGGAAGAGCAGAACGTCTGCTTGTCCATCAGCTTCCTACAAGCACAGGGAGGACAGACGTCAAGGGGAAGGAAGCTCCAGGCCTGGGCCTGTAGGCGGAGCCCCCTCCACCCCAGACACCTAAAATCCAACTGCCAGAGACCAAGGTCACAGGACAGGCCACAGGTGCCGCAGGAGGGGAGCTGGGGATGAGGAAACCTCATGTGCAGCCCAAGAAACAAGCAGTGGGTGGGAGCTCCCTCTCCCGTCGAGGGGCCAGCTTGCCTCTCAGCCCAGGAAGAACTTGGTCAGAGGAGCCATCTCGGGAGGGAAGACGTTTCCCACGGGGACGAGTCTGCGCCAGGCCCAGCCATGCAAAGATGGGACGCTGGTGGGAAGCTTAGCTGTAGAGCACAAGGCCTAGGTGTCTCTGAGGGCTCTGGAAGGCTCGTATTTGAAAAACGTGAAGCTCGGAGGCCTTGGGGAACTCACGAGGAGTATGTGCTGGTCTCGTCAGCGCAGGCCCCGTCCACGTTCAGCGCGATCTGCTCCCCTTTGCTGCGGCAATAGTTGGGATTCAGCGTGTCGATGGCCATCTCAAGCTCCACCTGGAGGCACCAAACACCCCCAGCAGCTATGAGGACCCCAAGGCACAGCCCTCAGGGGATCCCCTCAAACCCACCATGCCTACCTCCCTAACCCCAGTCCCTGCCCAGAAGCAGGACTGACACCATCCCTCTCCGAGGGCCCCTAGGCTTCAGTCCACACAAAAGCCACAAAGCCAAATTCCAATAGAAGAGCCAGAGTGCTTTCTTTGGGAGGGGGTTCGTGTAGTTTTGCTTGCCCGCACCCCCAATTCCACTCCCCAAAATCTAAATTAGGTGCCAACATTTAAAAATCAAGGGCTTTTCTCTTTTATCCTTATTTCCAACTTCTTTTGAAAAGTCAGCAGAATTGGCAATACTGGTACAGTGGCAACAGGGCCTGGAGCTGCAGGTGCCCGAGGAAAGGCACGTCTCCTGTTCCGTCACCCTAGCCCTGAGAGGCACTAGATTCCCCGTATCGTGCCCTCTTCGCATTGGCCCTGCCCTGTCCTGTGAACGTGGGTCCACCCACCCCATGTTCTAGTTCATCTCAAGCCTCACTCCTCCCTGGCCTCTCTGGAGCTGCCCACCCCTCTTCTTTCTGGAAGTTTTTCCTCCTGCAGCTTTCAAGGCCCTGCAAGCTGCTGGTTTTCTTCCTAACTCTCCAATCACTCCTCTGCGCTTCCACCCCCAAAAGGCCTGTCTCCTGGATTCTTTCAGCTCCCACCCTACCACCCCTCCCCTCCCTCCACCTCCACCCAAGAGGGCAGCCCCACCTTCTGCTGCTTGGGCTTGATCCTGGCTGAGAGGTGCGGAATGTCATCATAGGTCATCGAGACTGGACGCACAGGGTACTGGGGAAGGGAAGGGAGCCGTCAGTCCACCCTGCCCAGACCCAGTGAGAGCTGAGCTTCAGAGGCGCTGGCCAAGAATCAATAGCCACCCTCCACGCCCACCCCAGACCAGAGGCCCTCGCTGGTCTCTGCCTGCATCCCTGCATCCCATTCTCACTGGCTCCACCTGGTTTCCTTCCAAAGAGCAATTTTCAAATGTCCAAGGGACATGCCTAAGCATCAGACAGGCCCCAGCATGCATAGCCCCATGGGCCCTAGAAGTCAAGCGCACCGCCATGGGAGTCAAGAGGAAGGGTCCGAAGTCTAACTGCTAGTTCACAGGCCATCCAGGTGGAGAAGGACAAGGGAAATGAGACCACAGGAAGCCAAGAGGGAAAACAAAACTGGCGAACACTGCTCACTGCTAAAGCCTGACGATGGATCTGTGGACAAAGGATATCACCTGCCACAAAGGATGTTGTGGCCTTCAAACCCTCTGCCTTGCAGCCACGCCCCCTACAATGCATCCTAAGGGGACTCAGGATGGGGAAAACTAGGAGACTGGCCCTAGATAGTTAAGGTGCATAACAAAGGAATGATTTCAATTAGCCCAGACTCTTGCCACTTCCCATATATAGAAAAGCGCGAAATTCATTAACTCGGAGAGTCTGGTTTTCTTAAACAAACAGTAATCTGATGTTCTGACTCCCCAGGGTTTTGTTGTTGTTTTGCAAAAACTCCTATAAGTCCTGACTCCTCTCTTACCTCTTCAGAATAGTTCCTCAGAGCTACCTGAGAGGCTATCTCCCGGACTTAAGTCCTCAGTACGACCGCCAAATAAAACATAAATTCTCAACTGTTAGGTTGTGCTTTTTTTTTTTTTTTTTCAGTCGACAGATCTATGGGAATCACTAGCCCATTCTCTCTCCTTTTGCTGATGTATGGACTTTTCCATAATAAAAAGTTGATGACAGAGAAGGGAGCTGGTCTGCCAGTGACCTGCTCAGAGAGCTCTCTCTGGGCCCCGGTGTCATCAGGTGTGAAGTTATGTCACATCTGAGCATACTGCTCTGAAATCGCTTCTTTTCTCTGAACAAAGAAGGATGTAGAGACATCCTTCCCCACAGACGCACTCTTCCTTTCTTTCTCCCGTGCTTTACATATGCCACTGGGTGGATGGATGAGTCATGGTTTGGACTCACTTGCAAAAGGCCGTGACCATCGCTATGAATGAACCTGGTGGAGGTGTGGCAGTGCATAAAGTAACCCTCCTTTGGAGGCCATTTGAGATCAGCTGCATTCCAGCCCAAGGAAATGGCTGTTTCCTAAAAGCTCACTTAAATAGCAATACAATGACTCCTCCCTGCTTCCTGGGCTGAAGCTTGGGGCAGGAACTTGGAACTTAGGTCCAGGAACAGCCTGGAGCACAGCTGGTCTGGGCTGAGCCCTGAGCTGGGACAGGCTAGCCCACGACAGCCCGGGAGGCCCCTGGTCTGCCAAGGTCCAGGCAGCTCTGTGATCTCCTGATCGCCGGGAAGGGTGGTGGGGAAGGGTGCCAGTTCTAGAATCAGACGGTCCTAACTCTGCCACTTGCTCCCTGTGTACTCAGGCAAACTCCTCGCCTCCCAGACCATTCGGAGCAGGGAATGAGGCAGGTGGAGCTGACACCCGGCACTGGGCCTGGCACACTATGAACACACATGGGTCACTGTCACCACCATCCGTTCCATCCCTCTGCAGTCAGTCAAGGAAGCAGATGCAGACAACAGCCCCCAGTGCCACGGCCTGTAAAGGCAGATGCCAGGGGCCCAACACCGGGCCTCTTCCCAGCACATGCTTGGAGGGTGCTGCCACCCTGTTCCAGGCCCCTTGTGCAAGTTACTAGCCTCCCTGGGCCTCTTTTTCTTATATGCAACGTGGGGACAAAAATACTTAACAACCTTACTGCTAGGAATGTAAAGTGGTTCAAAACAGTCTTTCATTTCCTCAAAATATTAAACATAGTTTCTATAGGACCCAGCAATTCCACTCCCAGTTATATACTCAAGAGCAATGAAAAACTCTCCACACAAACACTTGGACGGGAATGTTCATAGCAGCATTATGCATAATAGCCAAAACATGGCAACAACCCAAATACCCATCAACTGATGCATGGAGAAATAAAATGTGGCATATAGGTCCATACAGTGAAGTATAGTCACCCATAACAAGAATGAGGTACTGACACATGCTGTAACACGGAAAAGCCTTGGAAACACCACGTTAAACAAAAGGGCCGCATATTACACGACTCCATTTATATGAAATGTCCAGAACAGGCAAATCCATGGCCAGAAAACAGGTTAACGGTTGCCTAGGACTGCAGGGAGTGAGGGCAGAGCAGCAGCAGACACTTCCTAAAATAGACTGGGCCGCTGGCTGCACAACCCTGTGGACAGACTAAAATCCACCGCATTTACACTTAAACAGGGAAGCTGCATGGGTGTGAATTAGATCTCAATAAAGCTGTTATAAAATTACAATAGTAACCACCACAGGGATGTTGTGGGAGGAGATGAGTTAACATATGTAAAATGCTTTGAATGGTGCCTGCAGACAGTCTAGGGTTAACACCTGTGAGTGACTATGATTAAACTACCGGCCCAGCTAAGAGGGGAGGGGGCAGGAATAACAACTGGGGGGACTCACAGCTAGCAGGACAGAGGCGCACCAATGCTGACTGGAGCTGCCCCAGAAAGCTGCTCCCTGAGTCTCGGTTACAGCGGTGGTGATCATTCTTGGCGCCAACTCTGCACCAGGCAGGTGGTGTTCTAAGCACTTTAATATGGACTCACCTGATCCCCGTGGGGACCCTATCAGGCAGATACTATTACTATCACCACTTTGCAAATCAAGAAACTGAGGCACAGAGAGATTTTTTTTTTAAAGGAACTTGCCCAAGGACTCACAGCCAAGCCTCAAGGCCGGGAGACTGTCCCCAGGGCCCAAGCTTTATCCACTACACTGTTCTGCCTCTTAGGGTGGCCTTGGTTTTCCCATCTTCAAAATGAGAGATTACTATTGACCTGCCCATAAAAGCAAAGAAACTGTCTTACAAAACACCCTCTGTTGCCAAGAATTCTAAGCAACGTGGAGGTTTCAAATTGTTCCTGGCCTACCACTTACTGTGTCTCCACCACCCACCAACACTTGCTTTTTTTCCCCCTTTACCTTTATGTCCTATAATTACCTGAAACAGATAGAGCTTCTCTGCCAGACTTTTGGCCAAGTACACGTCGATCTGGGAACAAGGGAAGAAGACTGAATCAGGAGACAGAACCCAATTCCCAACCTGCCCCGGGCACAGCATGCTCCTCAAATTTCAGGAATAATAATGGCTCTGAGGCCATTTGGGGAAGACGAAATAGCTCGGCTGATGCTAAAAATAAAGGGAACCAAATCTCCAACCTGGATATGTCCAGAGCCCCCTGCCCAGGTCCACCATAACCCAATGAAAACATATTCCGAGGCTGCCCAGATCAGGATGCATCCCAGAGGGCCCAATTAAACGCTTTTCTGACGAGGATGGGGCAGGGGAGGACTTCCTCCCTGTGCCCTCCATCACCTGTCCTGGATCGGCCTGTCTTCAGGTGGTGTGACCTGGCTCTTTCTTCTCAACCCTCACCGCCCCTGCCCCACCTTGCAGTTTACCTTCCTGCTTCCTAGCTCTTCCTATGAACCACGTTCTCTCCCACCTCCAGGCCTTAAGGATGAACGGAGGCTCATCAGGCACAGGGCAGGCATACGTGACGGAAACAGCATGTGCAAAGGCCCAGAGCCTCTAGGATATGTCTTGGTCTGGGCTGACTCTGGAACCACCGTCTGCATCTTGAGACCCCTTCCTTGTCAGTCTTGCCTCACAGATCCTAAGCTTCCCAAGGGCAGAACACTGCCTGGCTCCCTGCTGTCACAGCCCCCAGCACATCATGGATTCAGTGAACAACTGCTGAATGACCCAATCTGCATAAGAGCGTGAAGAAGAGGAGCTGTCAAACCCATTCACTCATTCAACAAATAGTCACCGAGTATCTGTTAATTGCCAGGCACTGGACTCGGCTTTGCAGACACAGCGGTGAACAGGACAAAATCCCTGCCCTCATGAGGCTTACGCTTTAATGGAAGGAAACTTATGTGTAGGGGCTGAGAGGTGTTGTGGCCAAACGCAAGGTATGGCCAAGGTAAGGGGCTAGGGAGGGTGTGCAGGAGAACGTCACGTGAGACAGGAGGGTCAGGGAATCCTCTCTGACAAGGTGATGCTGGGTCAGACACCTGAAAGAAGTGAGGGGTCGGCCAGGCAGGTATGAGGAAGAGAGGATGCCAACAGGTCCCAGGCTGGCCTGAGGATGGATGGAAGGGACCCCGTCCCGGCAGAGGGTGGGGAACAGCAGTTACCTCTTGTATGACTGGGTCATCCTCTTCATTGGCCATACTAGGGGGGAGCCAGCCGCGTGGTCCTTGGACTCTATCTGCAAGGAGAGCAAGAGGCCTGGACCGTGAGTCATTCAACCAACACACCTAAGTACCCACTCTGCAAGCAGCCCTGCTCTGGGAGGGAGGAGCCTGAAGCAAACAGAAACTGATCTTATTTCTACATCTATCGTAGAGTCAAAAATAGACAGCCCATTATACACCCCATCAGCCAAAAAACAAAAAAAAAAGCAGGCAGAAACCACCAAGCAATGGGTGTAAACAGGTGGACCCAAGTCACCACATGTCAGCTACACCCATGGGAAGGAATAAATGACCAGTTTTAGGAGTTTTCTGACCACTCACAAAGAATTCACCACCAGGCAGGAGGATGGAGGCTGGCCGGTCCACAGCCATGATGAAAACACCCGAGAAGTAATCGGGGGCCGCGGGGAATCTTTAGAGCTTGATGTACAGCAGAAGGGCAGACCGTCCCAAGACTTGTATTCCAGGGTGACTCCAGCTCTGATATTTGATTTTCAAGCTGACTTTAAACCCAACCCCGAGTGAGATGACCTCCTTTCTGTGGTTTTTCTCTGTGTGTGTGCGCACATGTATAAAAATGACCCTCTTCACATACATACTCTTCTCTTAATTGTCCCCATTTTATAACGAGGAGACTGGAACTCAGAGACGCTTTTATGTGTTTTACCCAAAGCCACACAGGAAGCACGGGGACCCACTGGACCTCAATGCCAGGCCATCCAACTTCAGGCCGCAGTTACAGGTAGGGGAGTTCAGAGGAAGGAAGGGCCTTCCTGCTGGGGGAAGGGGCATTTGGGCTGGGCCTTGAAGGACAGAAGGATTTGGACAAGCCAGGATAGCAGAGGGGAAGAGGGACTCCAGGCAACAGGAAGCACTTCAAGTACCTGAAGGAGGGAAGGCGGCAGCTCGCCATGGTGGAGGGTGAGCACACTGTCCCTCAGTAGCAGTGGGTAAGGGGGGATTGGTTCCAGGACCCTCAAGGATACAAAAATCTGTGCATGTTCAAGTCCCTTACATAAGATGGCACAGTATTTGCATATAACCTAAGCACATCGTATACTTTATTTTTTTCAAAAAGAAAAAATTTTTTTATTGGAGTATAATTGCTTTACAATGTTGAGTTAGTTTCTGCTGTACAATGAGGTGAATCAGCTATATGTATACCTATATCCCCTCTCACCCTCCCACCCCACACCCCCCAACCCACCCATCTAGGTCATCACAGAGCACCGAGCTGAGCTTCCTGTGCTTTATTTATAGCATGTTCCCACTAGTTATCTATTTTATGCATGGTAGTGTACATATGTCAATCCTGATCTCCCAATTTGTCCCACCCTCCCCTTCCCCCTCCACACGTCCGTTCTCTACCTCTACGTCTCTATTCCTGCTCTGCAAATAGGTTCATCCGTACCATTTTTCTAGATTCCACGTATATGCGTTAATATACAATATTTGTTTTTCTCTTTCTGGCTTACTTCACTCTGTATGACAGACTCTAGGTCCATCCACGTCTCTACAAATGACCCAATTTCGTTCCTTTTTTTTTTTTTTTTTTTAATTGGGGTATAGTTGTTTTACAATGTTGTGTTAGTTTCTACTGTACAGCGAAGTGGAGTTCCCTGTGCTATACAGCAAGTTCTCATTAGTTATCTATTTTATACATATTACCGTATATATGTTAGTCCCAATCTCCCAATTCATCCCACTCCCCCTTACCCCCTTGGTGTCCATATGTTTGTTCTCTACGTCTGTGTCTCTATTTCTGCCCTGCAAACCGGTTCATCTGTACCATTTTCTAGATTCCACAGATGTGCATTAATACACAATATTTGTTTTTCTCTTTCTGACTTATTTCACTCTGTATGATAGTCTCTAGGTCCACCCACATCTCTATAAATGACCCAATTCCGTTCCTTTTTATGGCTGGGTAATATTCCATTGTATATATGTACCACATCTTCTGTATCCATTCATCTGTCGCTGGACCTTTAGATTGTTTCCACATCCTGACTATTGTAAATAGTGCTGCAATGCACATTGGGGTACATGTGTCCTTTGAGTTATGGTTTTCTCAGGGTATATGCCCAGTAGTGGGATTGCTGGGTCATATGGTAGTTCTATTTTTAGTTTTTTAACCAACCTCCATACTGTTCTCCACAGTGGCTGTATCAATTTACATTCCCACCAACAGTGCAAGAGGGTTCCATTTTCTCCACACCCTCTCCAGCATTTACTGTTTGTAGATTTTTTGATGATGGCCATTCCAAAGCAATCTACAGATTCAGTGCAATCCCTATCAAATTACCAATGGCATTTTTCACAGAACTAGAACAAAAAATTTTACAATTTGTATGGAAACACAAAAAGACCCCGAATAGCCAAAGCAATCTTGAGAAAGAAAAACAGAGCTGGAGGAATCAGGCTCCCAGAATTTAAACTATACTACAAAGCTACAGTAATCAAGACAGTATGGTACTGGCACAAAAACAGAAATATAGATCAATGGTACAGGACAGAAAGCCCAGAGATAAACCCATGCACATATGGTCACCTAACTTATGACAAAGGAGGAAAGAACATACAATGGAGAAAAGACAGCCTCTTCAATAAGTGGTGCTGGGAAAACTGGACAGCTACCTGTAAAAGAATGATATTAGAGCACATGGTATATTTTAAATCATCTCTAGGTTAATTATAATACCTAATACAATGTAAATAGTTGCCAGGCGCAGGGCAAATTTAGTTTCTGAGGTTAGCTGAATCCATGAATGTGGAGGGCTGACTGTAATTCAGCTGGGATGACCCTTCATATTCCCAAAGGGAGGGGATGGGTACAGTTAGAAAGGCACCTGGGCACCCTCCAATCTCAGCAGTTCCCAGACCTCCACTTTTAGGTAAGACCAGCTCGATTCTTGTCTTATCTACCTAACATTTGAATGGTTTAATATTTAAAAGAACATAAATATTTTCACCATGGGATTCAATGGCATCTAAGCCCCCTGCCCCGGCCACCAAGCGGAGTCATCTCGCTTATTCCAGATATACATTCCAGACGCTGAGAATGCTCAGGCCAAAACAATGGCATCATCCTCAGTGCTTCTCTTCCTCTCGCCCCACGCCAGCAAATCCTGTCAGCTGTGCCTTCTAAGTATGTCGGGAATCTGCCCACCCCCACTGCCACCTCCATCTCCTGCCCGCCTTAGAGCAGCAGCCTCCTAACTGGTCTCCCTGCTTCCACCTTTGCCTCCTACGGTCTTTGCTCACCCCACAGCCCACCCCACAGCCGGCAATCACATCACTCCTCCGCCCTCAAAGTCTTCCCATCTCACTCAGAAATAAAAGTCAAAGTCTTTTTCATCCCATGTGAGGCCCTAGACAACTCCCTCCCTGACCCTTTTCCTTTCAGACCTCATCTCCCACAGGTCTCCTTCCCTCCCCCATCCCTCACCTCTGGGCTTTTGTAACTGCTCTACCAGCCCCCATAACCTCATGGCTCCCTCCTTCACCTCTTTCAGGTTTTTGCTCAGATTCTACCTCATAGCTAAGACTTTCCCCAACCACCCAATTCAAAAATCACAACACCCCGCGCCGCCAGCTCCTTCCCTGCTCTGGTTTTCTCCATAGCATGTATCACCATGTGACAGTTTATAGCTCTGTATTTATTACCCATCCTCACCCCCACTGCCAATAAGTGGTAAACTACATGAAGGCAGAGATTTTCCTCTATTTCGTCCCTTGCTGGCCCCCAGTGCCTAGCACACAGCAGGCACTCAATACGTACGTGTTGTCTGAATAAGTAAACCACAGGAATGCCATTTAATAGGGAGCTACCATAGGACTCTGAGCAGAGGAAGAGAGTAGAGGGAAGCAGGCTACCTCAACAGTTCGGGATTAGAAGACTAGAAGAAAGTCATAAACCCCAAATGCCTGTTACCGCCCGGACAGACGGCAATGCATGGGAGAGCCTGAGACCCCACCTCACCTGCCAAGGATCATAAACGTATGCAAAGTACCTACCTTCCCTCCAGCTGGCTCTGTGGACAACTGAGAGATTGGGGACTTCTGGGTGAACCAGGGAACCGACGTAGGTACTAAAAGGGTACGGCCTGGGAGGATCCCAAGACAGGCTTTCTCAGCTCTTTCTCTATTGGCCTCTCCCCAGTCAAGGAGGAGCTCAGGAAGGATGGTGCTCCTCCCTCCAGATAGAATATATGATTCGGTTAATGCAGGGATTATCACCTCCCTTCATCCTCCCAGGCAACATCATCCAACTCAGAGGCTTTCAAGTTTTTCAGCCTAAGACCCACAGTGAGAAACCCATTTCATATAAATGACCCGGAATATACATACAATTACCTCACTAAAACAAGGTTTCACATAACCATTCATTGTCCCTACTATATCTGATGCAGTGATGATTTTTATCCTCACTCATTAAAATTAAAAATACTGGTTACAAACCCCCTAAGCTGATTTCACATCCCACTAATAAATCTTGATCTGCAATTTGAAAAGTTCTGCTTCAACAAGTCTTTCCTACCTCCAATCCTCCCAGAAACACCCAGAGCTACCCTTGCGGGGGCGGGGGGGGGGAGAACAGATCACATCATTCCCCTGCTCAAAACCCTTCAACTGTCACATAGAATAAAATCCAAATTCCTTTCCATGGCCCCAGGGTCCCATACGATCTTGCTGGGCCTACAACAAGCTAAGCCCCAGCCTGTCTCAGGAGCTTTGCACACCACCTATTTTCCCCAGGTCTTTTCAAGGCTGGCTCCTTTGCACTAGTATCACCACCCCCACCCCCTCCAGGAACAGACAGGTTCCCGGGACTATCCACCTTAAAGAGCCCCCCACCCATTTCCAGTCACTACCACATCCCCATTTTATTTCCTTCATGGTTCTTATCACAATCCGGAACTACCTCGTCTATATGCTTATGTGTGTCTGTCTTCTGCACTAGAATGTAAGCTCCATGAAAGCCTCTCAGTGCTTCAACCATAAAATGGAGATGATTATATTTACTTCATCAAGTTGATATGGGGATTACTATCTTTTTAAAAAATTGAACAATGCCTGGCATGGAGTAAACACTCAGTATAGTACAAAGAATGATGGAGTGAATGAGTGCACGAAATCAGGCAGTTACAGACCTTTTACCCAGTGAGCCTAACTCAGCCCCATCCAGAGACTAGTGGCCTCACGGTTTGGGCCTTGTGGACACTTGAGGATAGAGGTGTGGCCTATCCTCTCAGGCCACAAGACAAGCTTCCCCAGCAGCAGTGACCACCTTGGCCTCAACAGGGTGTCCTGTGGCCACAAGGGTACTCCATGGTAGTGGCTCCACGCCATTGAGCACAGAAAACATCCCCTGCCAGGGGGCTGCTCAACAAACGGAAAGGGGACAAGAACACCAGGTGAATGAATCTAAGGAAGGGTCCAGAGCAGAGGAGGTGCCTGAAAACCACAGCTGGGTGCCATCAGTGCTGCACCCAGCAATCTAACCTGTCCGCCAATCAGAAAAGCAGAGGCAACTCCAAATAATCTCCGGTTACTGGAGGGAGGGAGACAAGGTGAGGACAATATACAATGTGAATTAAGAGGAAAGGGCCCCGGGGCAAATAGTCTCAAGGTCTGGATTCTTATTGGCTGTGTGCCCCTCGCACAAGGCATCTCCCTCTTTGGGTCACCCCAGTTTCCACCCCTGTTAAAAGGAGAGATGGCCTAGGGGCAGGAAGAATGAACTCAACTGAGTCAGACCCTCCCTTCTCTAAGGACTTAATACTCAATCTCATTTAATCTGCTCAATAGCCCTATAAATCAAGCTGTACCATCCCCAATTAAGAAAGAAGGAAACTAAAGTTCAGACAGTAAGTAACCTACCCAAGGTCACAGGGCTGGAGAATGGCGGAGTTAGGACACAAACCTGAGTCTAGCTGATGTCAAAGAGCCTTATTCTCATTCTTAACGACTATGCTGAACGCTTTTTTTAAGAGGAGGCAGGATGGCATAGTGGGTAAGAACCTGGACTCTGGAGCGGAACTGTGCAAGTTCAAATCCCAGGTCTGCTGTTTGCTACCCGTGGCCCACCCGGAGCAGTAGTACTGCTCACTGTTTTTTTTCATCCCTAAAATGGGGATAACAAAAGTACCGACCTCAGAGGAATGTGGTATAAATAACCTATGGGAAGGTTTGTTACTACGTGGCCCAATGTTTTCTTCCAATATAAAAAGGCAGGAAACACAGCCACGAAACTAACTGCAACCTGGGGCTTCTCCCGTCTTACCCTATTGGGCCCTCACCACAAACCTATAAGGTAGGTAATTCTATTATCCCCACTTCACAGATAAAGAAACTGTGGCGACTGCTAAGATCTCTTTCTGCCCCCAAGCCCAACGATTCTAAAGGTAACACAACAGAACGACCTTTTTTATTTACCGGTTTACGTGCTTACTGACACCTCCTCTGATCAAATGATCAGGGCCCTATCCGCCGCACGTAGCTGGCTCCCAGTTAGCCCTGAATGGTGGCCGGAATAAATGAATGAATAATTCCGGGCCTAGCCGGACGGAAGCTAATCTGGGGCGAGGAGGGGGCCCGGGCACCCTTCCCCTGCCCATCAGGGCGGGCCGCCAGCCCCAAGCCACACTGTCCAATGGGTTTCGCCTCCCTCGCGGGTGGTCAGGCCCCCTTCTCACGCCCACCAAGCAGCCACTGCCACGAGCCGCCACGCCGGCAGGACATCGGCTGCCTTCGGACAGGTGCTCCCGTAGGAGGCCCGTCTGAGCCGGGCGGGGCAAGGTGGCTGGACCCTGAGTCACCGCCGGCAGCCTCGGCCGCGGCCTCACCGACTGCCGGGCCGAGGCGAGGTCGGAGCCCGCGGCCAGCCCGGGTCTACTGGGCCAGGCTGCCCGTCCTTCCCGCCCGAGTCCCGGGAGGCCGCCGGCCCCTTGGCACCGGGTGGCGCGGGCCTCCGGGCCTACGCGGCAGCCCCGCCCAGGTCCACCTCGAGAGTGCAGCCCGGCTCCAGCCTGGGCGGGCGCTGCCACATCGGCACTCACCTCTCCGACGGGCCCGCGCGCGGGCGGCGGCAACGGCCCAGGTACCCGCGGGCTACACAGGCGGCGGCGGCCCGGCTCTCCTCTCAGGCAGCGGCCATGTTGCTGGTGGAGAAACTCGGCGGACACGTGGGGGGAGCTAGCGGGGAGGGCCCTCGCGCTTCCTTTTACCCACAATGCCCCGCCCAGGCGCGCGCGGGCCCGCCCCCTCCGCCGCTCCATTCATGCGGGCAGCCAGCCGCGCCTGGCTGCAGGGGGCGTCGTTGCAGCCGCGGAACAGAGATGAATACAGAACCAGACACGGAGGCAGTAGCAACGAAAAAAAAAAAAACCTCACTTTGGCAGCGGTGGGATTCGAACCCACGCCCCCGAAGAGACTGGAGCCTTAATCCAGCGCCTTAGACCGCTCGGCCACGCTACCCAGCTGTGGCTAAGTTCTTCTAGGAAACTCCTTAATACATTTTTATGCAATTGCAGTTCATTTCTGTGGGAGTTTGTTTCATATGTGCTTTACCTTATCCCTATAGAACTATTTTACAACATGCCAGGTACTAAAAAGAAAAATATTTGCTCAAATATTTAGACCCACACTTCTGAACAGGTCTTAGAATGAAAAGCACTTTAAGAATCTGTATTCTGGGTAGGACGTTTAACTCGGAGACGTCAAGTTAATTCACATGGGAGAAATGATGGATTTCAGCAGTAACCCGCACCAGGGGCTTCAGAAGCCAAACCACGGGAACTGGTGGGGCAGTTTTCTCTAAAAAATTGTGTGTTTTAATTTTTAGTTACACAAATACTATGTGAATTGTTGCAAATATAAAAACTTTGCAGATACAATACAAATGTTCTTTTACCTTTGGCGTCTATCGTAAGTCCGAAGAGGTAACCATTATACAGCTTAGCATACTGTATATCCTTCTGGATCTTCTACTGTGAATTTATATGGATACATATGGATATATTCATAATAGATATATCCATAGAAAATAGATGTTTTGTTTTTATTGTTATGGGTTTTTACATAAATATAAATATTATCATGCTGTTAGTATTTATCTGCAACTGTTTTTTCACCCGACTATGTTTTTTAAATATCTATTCATGTTGATATACAGATATTTAAAAATACAGAAAAAGTACAAAGAAAAAATAATCATCCATATTCCCACTACCTAATATTGGTGGCATTTCACTTCCAATTCTTTTCCTGTGTATGTGCTTTTTATTAAAAGTGTGAATACATTGTCCTTTTAAAAATCTATTAAAAATATTAGACAATTACAAACAAAAAGAATTAGACTATTACAAATGAAAATATAACCCCTTCCCAAACATCTCCCTTGGCTAAAACTATTATGAATTTGATGTGTATCCTTCCAATTCATTCTTATACTTTCATATCTATCTATCTATCTATCCTTGTGTGTGTGTGTGCATACACCCATGAACAATACATAGTATGATCTTTTTTTGCTTTTCATTTACATAAACCTTACTACGTTGTACCAATATCATTCTGCAACTTGCTTTTCTCCTCCAACATTATGTTTTTGATTTATTGTGACACATTTAGATCTAATTTATTCCATACTATGAATATGGACATTTAAGTTGTTTATATTAAGTTGTTATATTCAAGTTTCTGGTTAATATCCAGTTGGCAGACACCTTGATATTTGGGCATTCCATAGTCCTCCTCTGCAGTTCCTCCTTAACCCATTTTTTTTCTCCAGCTACCTTTAAAATAAGTATTGATATGCAAAGACTTCATTGTACTGGGAGAGTTTGTTACTTTTAAAGAAATCTTTAAAAAATACAGAAGCAGCCATCTCTCTAGGCCAGGCATTGTTGGGGGATCTATAGTTCTTGAGATCAATAGAAGCACTGATCTACTCACGGTGTTTCAGTACCAAGAGGCACTGTGTTTGTGAGTTATGTGGCGGGTTTTCCAAAAGGAAATATCCCCATGGTGGAAAATAATTGCTGGAATCTCCGCCTAATCCCACTTTTCTAGGAATTGCCTGACCAGCCCAGAGGGTGGGTCCACCCTCTGGGTAGCCACCTTCCCCAAACCATGGCCAGTGGGCTCTATAGTAAACATAGGACAGAGGTTGGACCAATCAGATTCTCTTTTGAGAATCTGAACTGAGACATGGTAAGTTCCTGGTTTGTTATTTTCACTGTGTTAAGTGTTGGAGTTAGTCTCTGAGATTGACTGACTGGAACTAGGGAGAACGTGGGATTTGGGGTGGCCATATTCTGTGAGATGGACTGGAGAAGTAGAGAAAAATAATGATAAAATGAGAAGAAGAGCAGAAAGTCATAGAGAAATTCTGATGGTTTTGTGGCTCCCAACTCAAGACTCTTCCCGGGGCCCAGTGGAATTCACATTCTTGGAGACATCCCTTTATCATTGTAATAAATTCCTCTTTTCTGCTAAAGATAGGGTTACCTGGTAGCTGTAACAAATGAACTATCCTTGCGTGGTAAGGGCTCAAACAGAGCTAAAGGTATTTCTGCCAGAATATTTGCAGCAATTCAGGTCTGTCCCTACCAGAATGCTTAACAGGGATGCAGGCTGATCCTGGAAGACAGAGCCCAGGGCCTCCTTTTGGGCATTTCTTGCAGACCTGCAGTCCCATTACATAGCTGGCTTATGAAAATCAGATGTGAAACTAATAAGCAGGAGAAGCAGAATGTTGCACCAGAACTCCTGGACCCACTGGTTCCCAGCAGCTTTATGTAAAAGGAGAGAGGGAAGGGCTGAAACCCTGACTGTCCCTTGCCATGTCTACTCTGTCCCTTGAGGTGGAGGGGGGAAGGACAAGCACCACAGATCAAACACTGCCCCTGTCACCCACCCTCAATCTAGAGGCTGTCAGGTGAAGGGTGTCTGTCTCCAGATCATAACCCCTCAGCTGTGGGCAGTGGGGATGGACATGGGGGCTCTGTACTGGATCCCCTCCAATCTTCGCTCCCTTGCTCCTGCAAAAGGAAAATCACTCCAAACCCGGTCTGAGACCAAACTGCACTGCATGAATCTCCTTCTGGAAAGAAATTAACATTCCTGATCAAATGCTTAACGATTTTTCTTATGAAATTTACTAGCATTAAGATTTATGCTGGGAAACTTGTTTTCTGCCCATCAACCAGCTGACTGTTGTTTGTCAGTCAAGAGAGTAGTGAACTTTAATGGAACGTTCCCTCTCTCTCTCTCTCCCTCATCTAACAATGATGATTTAATCATTCTCTCGTCCTATAAAGTGTCTCTACCAAAATAGAGGTCAGAAGAATGGTCACCCTTGTTGGGGGTGGGGAGGGGGGCTGAGGGAGCTTTCTAGAGTTCTACAAATGTTCTAAAATTCAGCAAGCTCTACACTTAAGATTGTACAGTTTACTCTATTAGATGATACTGTAATAAAAGGTAATTTTTTTTTTTTTTTTTTGGTACGCGGGCCTCTCACTGTTGTGGCCTCTCCTGTTGCGGAGCACAGGCTCCAGATGCACAGGCTCAGCAGCCATGGCTCACAGGCCCAGCCGCTCCGCAGCATGTGGGATCTTCCCGGACCTGGGCGCGAACCCACGTCCCCTGCATCGGCAGGCGGACTCCCAACCACTGCGCCACCAGGGAAGCCCCCTAAAAGGTAATTTTTAAAAAATGTCCCTACCAAGTGTGGATCTGTGAACTAGCCTCCGTGAGGAGTTACACTGGCAGGAAGGCTATAATAAAATTTTGGCATAGGCTTGCAAAAAAACCATTTGAAAAGTTTTCCTTAACACTTGCCTCTAATCTTCAGGGCCCTTTTCCTCTTCCTCCCCAAAGGGAATACTCTCTGAGTGGGAATCTGTTGTTTTTGTCTTCCCAGAATCCATCCCCGACTTTTCTGGTTCCAATGCCGATTTTCCTTTGAGGAAACACTCCTCCCTGTCGTCTTTTTTTTTTTTTATTTTTATTGGCGTATAGTTGGTTGTCAATGTTGTGTTAGCTTCTGCTGTACAGCAAAGTGAATCAGTTATAAATACATATATCCACTCTTTTTTAGATTCTTTTCCTATATAGGCCATTACAGAGTATTGAGTAGAGTTCCCTGTGCTATACAGTAGGTCCTTATTAGTTATCTATTTTATGTGCAGTAGTGTGTATGTGTCAATCCCAGTCTCCCAGTTTATCCCTCCCCACCCCACCACAACCCCCCTGTGGTCTTCAAGGAACTGTCAATCGAAGTACAAAGTGGGCAGGCACAAGATCCAAATTAGGCCATTCAGAGGCTTTATCCTGGAAATCTGGATTTGGACACCAGATACAAGGATTTTTAGCTCACTAGTGGGGCTGGGAAGGAAACTTCCAGACTCTTACCTTCTGCTAGATCCCCACATTTGCCCTGGGACCGCCCTTTCTGAGGCCTATTTCCCTTTCACCTTCCAGTATATAAGCTACCTCCTTCTCAAAAAAATTGCTCCTTCGCTAACGTTGGCTAGCGTTGATTTCTGTTACCTGCAACCAAGGAAACCCCCTGATCACCTAGGCCTCCCCAAAAGGAACCTTGTTTTTGCAGAGGAGACAGTTTAGTTGCTTTTGCAGAGCACACCCCCTCAGCAAGGTGACCAGGCCACTTCTGTCAGGAACAAATGCTTAATTAGAAGGAGAACTGGGACCCTGGAGTGAACTAGGACTCTCCCTGGTGGACCACATGCAGTCATCTTACACCTTGACCACTTAAAAGTCCACAGAAATGGACAGACCTGAGTGAGATCTCCTGTGTTGAGTCAAGTTAAGCTGAAGGCTCCACTACTGCTGGTACCCTTCCTTCGATACCTTTAAGTTTCAGCGGTTCAAACACGCTCCTGTGTCCTGTGCTGGTAGATCATGGGGATAATGCGGCAGCAGCCACAGTTGGCATCATTTATGTTGAAACTATGATGGTGTTTGAGCTTCAAACCTCCACCTTTCCTTCTTGATGAATGAAAACATTCTTATCAAATACTTTCGCTGTGGGATACCTTTAAGCCTCATTTTTCTCATCTGTAAAATGGTCACAATAACACTGAGGTTTGTTGCAGGGTTAGAAGGTGACTGTGTACGTCCAGCCCAATGTCTGGCATGCCATATATCATTATTTCTAAGACATTTTTTTTCACCTTTTAATATCTCTAAAATTGACCTGCATCTTATGATCGATGGCATACAGTTTATTTTCAGTGTTTTTTTCTTATTAATACAGAAAATAATGGTGCATCTTAACATCAGTGGTGTCTTAGATTCAACAAAGCATAGTAGTAGATGCTCAATCTATGAATTACCATAATGAATTTTTAACTTAGCAAATTTAATTTAGTATTTTTATAGCTTAGTAAACATTTAAAATTCTTACTTTGAGCTCTGCAAGCTATCAATCTCTAGAGAGGAAACAGAGCCTCCTGCAAATTTGCCCCCTGCAAATTTCTCTTGCGGTTTCTTCTCTAGCTGGACATACTGGCAAGGGAAATCTTGAAAATGAGGTTCAGCTTAGCCAAGTTGACGTCTAGAACCACCACAGGCTATCACTGAAAGCCTAGTGAATGCTGGCACTAGCCTATGAATCAGGCTTTATGAGATGGAGGTCAAGATAACTGAGAGATTGTACCAATTTTCTAAGAGCCTGGCAGGAAGAGGAACAGACATAAAATGTAACAGGAGGCTGTATTACTCCAAAAATATCGCAGGATCGGATGATGTGAAAACCTTCACGGAACATTGGACCATGACACCATTCGCATCGGGATGAGCTGCAATGAAGGAAACATCAAATCTACTAAAGGAAAGACAGTTTGCTTGATTCTATGTAAGACTCAAAGTAGTATAAAACATGGCCCTTCTCATTATTGATCTTACCATCTCACTGAGGAGCTAAGACATACGCAAGTGAAAAATTAAATGCTGAAAAATAACCATGTGTATACAAAGTAATAATAAATAAAATTCTTACTTTGATAATTTTATCAGTTCTTCATGTGTGTAATATCAATTCTACAAGGCTTGTTATCAAAATAAACAGTACGCCTACTCCTTCCACTCCAGGCAACCACTTTCAACTTTTAGCTGATTTTTCTTGTGTTTCTCTCCATATGTCTAAACAACATATTGTTGCTTTTTTTGTTTCCTCCCTCCCTCCCTCCCTCTCTCCACCACCCCCCTCTCTCTTTCAACTTTAGGCGTTTCCTATTGACTTCCTGCTAAGGAAGATAAGAACTTAACCTTAATCATCCCACCTCTGCCATCACAAACACCTCAACCCTCCTAAAAGTGTTGTCTCGTAATTTCATTTGAACAATAATTAGTAAATGCTACTCACTAAGTTTGAGCTTAGCTATGTACTCAACTATGATTATTTTTCCTTTTCTGGAAAATATTTTTACCTCATTCTTTACTTAATAATTACCTTTAAAAAAATGTACCTACTTTCTATGAATTCATCCCTAATTCAACTTCAAACTGTCCATCCTTGCCACACAGACACATGAGGTGTTCTATCGCTTCAACTTTTTGAAGACATGTCTCCCACAGCATCCTGACAGGGGCCCTAGACTCTAGGTTTATGGTAAGGCCACCATGTTGAGATGGCCCTTCACCCTCACCTGGGCACTGACTTTTCCTCACTCTCATGCTGGACCTCACACATTTCTTGTTATTCCCCCAACACTGGCCCTCTTTTGATAGAGTAACTCTTCCAGTGGCTTCTGGAGGAACAATATTTGAGAGGTTACTTTCTTGAGAATTTACATGTCTGAAATTGTCTTTATTTCACCCTTATGCTTCATTAATAGTTTGGGCATATGATTCTAGGTTAAAGTGTATTTTCCCCAGAATTCAGAAGCCATCAGCTTCCAACTTCCAGTGTTACTGTTGAGTTGTCTGATGTTATTCTGATTCTCAATCATTTTATGAAACTTGCTCTTTCCCTCTGAAAGTTTCCGGGATCTTTTCCCTGTCCTCAATGTTCTGAAATTTCATGAATATGAATCTTGGCATAGGTCTAATTTTATCAATTGTGTTAGATACTTAATGGGCCCTATTGTTCTGGAGACACACATCCTTCAGTCCCAAGAAATGTTCTCAACATTTTTTAAAGACTCTCGGGGAACTTCCTTGGCGGTCCAGTGGTTAAGACTCTGCGCTTCCATTGCAGGGGGCATGGGTTTGATCCCTGCTAGGAGAACTAAGACCCCCACATAATGCGCAAAAAAAAAAAAAAGATTCTCTCCCCTCTACTTTCTCTGTTTTAAGTTAGGCTCCTAGGCTTATAAAAATTTTTTTCTTTTATTTTAATTAAGACTACTACATTTATTTTTTTCCAAGAGGTACTACTTAGTATTAAGAGCTCTAATTCTTTGGAACTAATTTCCTTTATAATTGGAAAAACTAAAATTGTTCATGAAGTCAGAAAGAAATATATGTAGGAAGAAAAACAAATGGATACCTCAAATGGCTCATAAAAGGAAAAACAAAACAAACTCAGTCCTAACCAGACTTATGAATTCCTTTTGGTGATCTTAAATACTGATAAGTATGTCAAGGTAGGAGAAAAGAAAGCAAACCTTTTTGGAACCTTCATTGTATTACAATGAAAGCATTTGCTTACTTCTAAATGATTTGCATACTGGTAGGACTGAGTTACACTTCTTTACATTTTAATCTATATGCTAAATATAACTCAGTAAAAATGATATCTATAACTACATGCACGCTTAATTTCTAGTAAAAGGCTATATGAAAATTTTGACTTTGAAACTAGGATCGTAGAATTCAGGTCCTAAATTTTAAAAAGCCAAGGAAAGACCATTAAAAACTACACATACATGATCTTAGACTGTTCTTAGCTAATTTCTCCACAAAGCAAAAATGCTAACAATTATAATGGTTCCATCGTGGAACAGTTGTACAGCCCAGAGTGCATGCTCCTCTAGCTCTTAGAATTTCCTCTCCTATTCTTTAGCTTTTGTGTTCTTTTGTTCCACTTCCTGGGAGATTTCCTCAACTTCATTTTCCAACCCTTCTATTAAGTTACTCATTTTTGTAAGGGTATATTCGATTTACAAGAGCTCTTTGCTGTGTGATTTAAAAAAAAAAAAAAAACTTTATAATTGCTTTACAATGGTGTGTTAGTTTCTGCTGTATAACAAAGTGAATCAGCTATACGCATACATATATCCCCATATCCCCTCCCTCTTACGTCTCCCTCCCACCCTCCCTAAGCCACCCCTCTAGGGGGACACAAAGCACCAAGCTGATCTCCCTGTGCTATGTGGCTGCTTCCCACTGTTTTACATTTGGTAGTGTATATATGTCCATGCCACTCTCTCACTTTGTCCCAGCTTACCCTTCCCCCTCCCCATGTCCTCAAGTCCATTCTCTATGTCTGTGTCTTTATTCTTGTCCTGCCTCTAGGTTCATCAGAACCGTTTTTTTTAGATTCCATATATGTGCATTAGCATACGGTATTTGTTTTCTCTTTCTGACTTACTTCACTCTGTATGACAGACTCTAGCAAGACCTGTATGCAGAAAACTATAAGACACTGATGAAAGAAATTAAAGACGATACAAACAGGGGGAGAGAGATACCATGTTCTTGGATTGGAAGAATCAACATTGTGAAAATGACTATATACCCAAAGCAATCTACAGATTCAATGCAATCCCTATCAAATTACCAATGGCATTTTTTAAAGAACTAGGACAAAAAATCTTAAAACTTGTATGGAGAATTACCAATGGCATTTTTCACAGAACTAGAACAAAAAATTTTACAATTTGTATGGAAACACAAAAAGACCCCGAATAGCCAAAGCAATCTTGAGAAAGAAAAATAGAGCTGGAGAAATCAGGCTCCCTGACTTCAGACTATACTACAAAGCTACAGTAATCAAGACAGTATGGTACTGGCACAAAAACAGAAATACAAATCAATGGAACAGGATACAAAGCCCAGAGATGAACCCACGCACATATGCTCACCTTATCTTTGATAAGGAGTTAAGAATATACACTGGAGAAAAGACAACCTCTTCAGTAAGTGGTGCTGGGAAAACTGTGTGAATTCTTAGAATCGCATCTTGATCCTTTTTTCATGGACACGATATTTTATCTTAGGATATTGATAGTTTTTTATTACTTGAAGTTTTCTTCTCCAGGCATATTGTCTCCTCCAAGATGCTGTCTGCTCTTGGTTCTATTTGTCTGTTACATGAAATGCCTTCCTTACATATGGATCTTTGGGTGCCTGTTCAAGTTTAAGAACAGGGCTCTAATATGTTATCTGGGAATTTCTGTAGGTGTGGTTGGGACTTGGTGGGTGAGGCTTTTTTTGTGAGGTGCTCTGGCCAGCCTGTTTCATTAGGGGGAAGTACCTTAAGTCTTTTATCTTAGGCTAGTCAGATTCCCAAGAAATTTCTTCAATTGTCTGCCTTCTGCCAGGAGGGACAAAGTCAGCTGCCAGTGTCTGGGAGCACAGGGGGAAAGAAGGCTGGTGGACACTGTACAGCCAATACAGAAACTTCCACCAACTCTCCTTTCAGTAGAGTAGCCTCACTCTCTACTGTGCCTGGTGTCCTAGGCTTCTGCAGGGTGATGAAAGGGCAGCTGGCTGGCTACACAGGGGAGCTGAGTGGGTCTAGAGGTCTGATGCTTTAATTGTCTTTTAACTGAACCTACATTTTTAGCCCCATTTCACTCCCCCTTCCAGAGGTTCCTTGTGCCAATTCTTCAGCCTTTGGCCGGGGGTGGGGGGGGCTCTTCAATGATGAAAACTGGGTTCTTAGATTTTCCTACTGCTGACCTAGGATCCAGCCTTCTTGGGTCTGCTAACTCAATCACAGTCTATCTGCTTTCCAGCATCCAAAATTTTGTTACTGTTGATGACTCTTCCTTTTCACCCTCATGGGCTTATGCCATTAAGAAAATCTCTTTCCTGTCATTTTAGTGGAGACTTCAGAGCAAATGGACCTAAATATGTGTTCAATATACCATGTAGTTATGGTATATTGTTCAAATTTCTAAAAATCCTTAAAATTTTTAAGGAAATTCTCATACCAGTAACAAAGATTTTCTTAAGTTTTAGATTACAAAGCATCTTTAACACGCATTTTCTTTGAAACTGATGACAACTATGTAATGGTAAAGATTATTGTTTCATAGATGAGAAAAACCAAGAAAAACGAGAGGTACACATCCTTTATTTAAAGCAAACAGAAAACGTATGTGCCAAATCTAGAAGTTTTTTTATAAGAATTTATTAGAAATGTTAAAAATCAAGAAACTTTGCATAAAAAAATCCAATTTTCAGCAGCTTGAAAAATTGGAAAATGGGGCAACACTGGGCCCACACTCCCCATGGGGACAACCATTCGGAGCTGAATCTGGGCTGCCTCTTTCAGGTGGGGCTGAGCCCTCCAATTCACCCCACCTCCACCCAGCTACTTCACTCATGTGTTACCAGGAGACATTTGTTTTGTTTTGTTTTGCGGTACGCGGGCCTCTCACTGTTGTGGCCTCTCCCGTTGCGGACCACAGGCTCCGGACGCGCAGGCTCAGTGGCCATGGCTCACGGGCCCAGCCGCGCCGCAGCACGTGGCATCTTCCCAGACCGGGGCACGAACCCGTGTCCCCTGCATCGGCAGGCGGACTGTCAACCACTGCGCCACCAGGGAAGCCCACCAGGAGCCATTTGAATTTGAGGCCAGAAAGAAAGAAACCACTTTATTTGGAAAGGCAAAATGGAACTCAATATATATGCAAAAATAAATCTATAATGCAAGCCACTTCTCTGGGTCCACACAGTGTCCACCTTGTCTAGGTTAAAGGGGTACCGCAGAGATTAGAAAAGTGAATAACAGGCACAAATGCAGAGAATATGCATATTTTGTCTCCTTTCCCCCACACAAGCTGCATATACTCGTGTAAACATTTTTGATTTGTAAAACATGTCTAGTACTGCAGACAAATGTGCTGGGACGAAAGGAAATGAAGTCACTAAAACAGCAACAACAGTAATTTACCTGGCTTGGTTCATCAAGGTCGCATTTGATGATAAATTCCCACAGGGCCTCAGGTGAGGAGGAGGGGATAAGGATATCCAGGTGCACAGGGGTAACAGATTTTTTCCTACTTACATCCATAAAGGCTGCTTTTTTTGTTTTTAAACCTACAGCAAAACTGAAAGAGACATTACACTCCAGTTTAACTTTAAATTTTATTCCCAGGATCCTCTAAATAAAAGCAGCTCTCAAATCCTAGCTCCAGCTTAGCCTCTAACCAGCAGGGTACTTGGAAAGAGTCTACCTTTCAGAATCGTGGATTCTCTGTGATTGAAGATGCAAATTACATCCCCGACTCTGCTAATCTCCTGGACCTTCCCCTGTTTCTTGCACCTGAAAAGAGTCTCTGATGGCTCCCCAGTTGGGCTGGAATATCCTGGGTTTTTTTGCTTTTTTTTTTTTTTGGCATGCTTAGCATTTGTGGGAAAAGAAGATGTCCTAACCAGCTTCAGAAGGCACAGAACTAGCTTTTTAAAGTGGAGTAAGTTCTGCTGGCTCAGAAGGATCTCAGTATTTTGCAGATCATTTTGCTCTCAATGGTCCTTAAAGAAGCATTTGCCTAGCTAGCCCAGCCTCCTGCAGAAGGGGACTGCCCTGACATTAAGGCCATGTGAGTGGGATGAATTACAGGGGTGACTGTTCAAGCCAATCCAGACAAGGAATCATTAACCGGTTGGAGGAACCAGAGCCATAAAGAGTGAGTGCTGTGACTAGGGCTGGTTCTCCATTATTCATGAATTTACTGAGTGCCTACTCTGTGCTAAGGCACTGTTTTTAAGCGCTGGAGACCAAAATAAAAATTGAGATGACTCTTGCCCTCAGGGTTTAATATAGTAGCTCTTAAGTCAGGATTAGAGCAGGGGTTGGCAAACTATAGCCCAGGCAGGCTGTTTTGTCAATAAAGTTTTATTGGAACGCCAGCCATGCTCATTCGTTTAGGTATCGGTCACCGATGTTTCTGCACTACAACAGCAGGGCTAAGTAGTTGCAACAGAGACCATATGGCCCGCAACGCCTAAAATATTTACTATCTTGCCCTTTACAAAAATTGCCGATCCCTGCGTTAGAGGAAAGCACTGACATATAACTAAGAAATGAAACAGGTAGTCAGGGAACATAAATGATTTGCATAATAAAATCTCAAAGAGCAAGGAGGCTGGTTGAACTAACCAAAGCATGAATTTTATGAGGCTTGACACCTTTGAAGAGATAAGTCAAAATAAAGTTGCTTCTAAAATGCAAATTAACTATATGCACTGGTTTAAAACACACAAACAAGGCAAGCCAACCACTTGATCTGTGCAAACGGAAAAAGGGATCAGTTCCAACATCTAAAGGAAACTGGTTGTGATGAGTCCAAATACAAAAACAGGGATACTGTCATTTATAGCTGCTCTACAGGATTTTTCAAGGGTAATTTTGACTCTGCTTGATTTTTCCTTTAGGGCACACTCTGAACTTTGGAACCTAATGCATGCACAGGGTCGTGACTTCACAGTACTTAACATTAACACGCTAAAGCACCTGTCTTAATGAACAGGTAAGAATGGTTCGTATGGAAATTCTCTGGAGGTCCAGTGGTTAGGACCCTGAGCTTCCACTCACTGCAGGAGGAACCGGATTCAATCCCTGGTCGGGGAACTAAGTTCCCATAAGCCGAGTGGTGTGGCCAAAAAAAGAATGGTTTTTATGTTACGCTCTGTTTTTTTTATGTTTTCATTTTTAAACAAAGGAAGAGAGGCTGCTTTAGCACTTGGGGTTGATCAAAGCAGTCTGTTTTCTTTGCTATTCGAAACCAACTGGAATCAAACTGGTGTTAAATGTGAATTCCTTCTAAAGAGAACGCTCATTAAATACAGATAGCCATAGCCTGGCCCTGGGGAAACCACTGGAATTAATGAGTGTTTATAGTTCTTGCCCTTTCATTCTCCAACAGCTTAGACAAATCTCAAGGGACCACTGCTGAAAGCATCCTGCTGCAAAAAACAAGAAAATCACCAAAAGCTTCAAGCAGAAAATGCCAAGGACAGGGGTTGGGGAGCGGATTCTTCATAAGAACACCAGGTGCTAAGAAAATACGGAGGAATACGGTACAAAGGGTACTTCAGTATATTGTGGATGCTGCCACTGAAATGCAGGGTACATGTCCGCTTGGAGGACAGGCTCCAACTTTCCAAGCCACTGTCCTTACATGTAAAAGCTCTGAGGTGCACCCAAAAAGGTGCACGGTAGCTGATGGAGGAGTTAGAGGTAGTAAAAGTGTGCATATAAAAATCAAACCTGTTTTGAAAAAGCCCACTGTAGAGAGCATGCTTCAGAATGGAATTTGGCTGTATTCCAGAAAGTAAGCTGCATTTCAGGAAGGACATTAAACTAAAAGATTAGAAAACATGCGAATTCCCAGGCGGGCCAGTGGTTAGGACATGGCACTTTCACTGCTGAGGGCCAGGGTTCAATTCCTGATTGGGGAACTAAGATTCCCCCCGAAAAAGAAAACAGTGTGCCGGTCTTCCCCCATGGCAGAAGGGGGCCCAGGTGATGTACAGTCTCACATCCACCAGAAAACGCCAGCACACTTCCAAATGCTCTAAGAAGGCTTTGCACTAAGTCACGACACTACACGCCCCATGGAAAGTTAACGTGCAGCTCTACTGTACCCCACTGCATCCTTACTCAGGAAACACAGGCTCTGTGGTCCTGAGATTTCAGCCCAGCCTGAAAAGGCTGATGGGCAAAGCCTTAGTATTTTCCACCCAGGGGAGAAAAGATACATTTTCTTACATCTCATGACAAAAAACAACAACAAAACACAGAAGAAGAACCTCAGAGAGATATGTTGGTTCATTAGGCTGCTTTTTCAATCCCCCTCCCCCAAAATGCTGCCCTAGGGGACAGCTGCAGTGTCTCCACTGGTAGCAAAGACATTTTCAAGAGTCAACAATAAAATACAAAAGTTGATTTACAACACACTAAAAATATTTGCCTCCTCCGGCCCCAAAACAACCCTAAATAAGTAAAGAAGTCTTTTTCTTTCCCCCACTCCTAGCCCTTTAGCTTGCGACTGGCTGGCAGTGATTTTTCCAGCAAGCTATTCCTCCATCTGTGCCCAGGCCTCCTCGGCTTTCTCGTAGTACTGGTTGGCCAGCCGGCCCTTCATGGCTTCCATTGCTGCCTCGGCTGCCTTGGTGTACAAGTCGCCTGAAAGAAAGTGAAGGGGTGAAGCACCTGTTATTTTTTGCCACCCAGTGTCCCCGACCCCCTCTCTAGAAGATCACCCCTCAGTTACCCTTTCTTGCCTCTCCCTCCACATAACCTGGTTGGGGCTCTGGGTGGGCATGTGATTCAAGCCTGGCCAATCAAAGCACTTTCCCATTCCCCACCAGGCCACAGGGAGTGGTCCACATTTAGGCACAGCCAATCAGAGTAAGCCATCTCAATAAGCACAGTGATTGGTTTAGGGATGGGTAGGTGATTCCAACTGAGCCAATGAGAATCAGGCTGAGGGCTTTTACGGGGCAAATTGGGAATATATGAAAGTAGAAAAGATAAAGTATAAGAAATAAAAATTATGAACAACCTCACGTCAGTTCTGGACAGGTTTTGCCACCAAATGAATTTGTGCAAAACATATAAAAATACTTGGTTTTCTGAGCTTTTTGGATTTAGAAGTTTCAAATAAAGGACTGTAGAGCTGCAGTATTATTTGCTTGATTTTGTTACACCACCTTAAAAAATAACTTTTAAACTTAGCCTCATCCTATACCTGTGAAATCAGGAGCTCAGTATGTCTATCATGATATTTAAAAAAATACATATAGGGACTTCCCTGGTGGTGCAGTGGTTAAGAATCCACCTGCCAATGCAGGGGACGTGGGTTCGATCCCTGGTCCAGGGAGATCCCACATGCCACGGAGCAACTAAGCCCATGCACAACTACCAAGCCTGCACTCTAGAGCCCGTGAGCCACAACTACTGAGCCTGCACACCACAACTACTGAAGTCCACGCACCCTAGAGCCTGCACACCACAACTACTGAGCCCGCGTGCTGCAACTACTGAAGCCCGTGTCCCTAGAGCCTGCGCTCTGCAGCAAGAGAAGCCACCGCAATGAGAAGCCCACGCACTGCAAGGAAGAGTAGCCCCCGCTCATCGTAACTAGAGAAAGCCCGCATGCAGCAACGAAGACCCAATGCAGCCCAAAATTAAAAAATTAAAAAATAAATACACACATATATATCTCATATATATATAAAAGTGTGAATCAACTGATGAATGTATAAACAAAATGTAGTATCTATACAATGGAATATTATTCAGCAATAAAAAGGAATAAAGTACTGATACATGCTACAACATGAATGAACCTTGAAAGAAGCCAAGACACAAAAGGTCACCTATTATACGATCCCATTTATATGAAATGACCAGAATAAGTAAATCTATAAAGATGAAAAGTAGGTTAGTGGTTGCCAGGGATGGAGGGAGGGGGAAATAGGGAGTCACTGCTAACAGGTACCAGGTTTCGTTCTGGCGTGATGGAAATGTTCTGGAATTAGGTGGTGCTGATGATGGCATAATACTGTGAATATACTAAAACCCACTGAAATTTACACTTTAAAATGTTGAATTTTATGTTATGAAAATGTCAGCTCAATTTGTGAATTAAAAACAAACCTCCCAAACTCCTAATATTTGACTATTAAAATATAAAAATGTTCGTCTGCATACCAACTGCATAAAGCCCCCTTCTAAGCCAGCATTATATGGGTATCCAGCCCGGCAAAAATACAGGGCCAGTACAAATCTTTCTCCCAGCCAGAACTGAAAGAAGAGACTCAGTCTTGCACGTTGTTGTAACTCCCAGCGAGACAGGAATTACGTCTCTCACTGTCTAGCACCGTCCCACCCCAGGGGCAGGTCTGCCGGGCCCTACCTGATCTCTGCGGGTTCTTCTCCAGCCCGCAGCCGCCTGTGAACAGCATCTCTGCCTCCCTGGCCAGCAGCAGGTACCGGGGCTCATCGTGCATCCCATCATACTCCCCACCTTCATCACAGTCAGTTGTCTCCAGGGCAGTGTTGTACCAGAGTAGAGCCTCTGGCCAGCTTTGGGACCTTGCCAAGAGACACAGAGGAAAAGAGGGAAGTTACCATAGCAGCAAGGCAGGAAGGAGGAGGCCCATCAGCAGGAAGGGTAAGTCAGGAATCCCTATGGGGCCACCACCTCTGATTCAGGACCCATAGGACCCAATGCCACCACATCTAAAGGGTGTCATTTACATTGTAGATTTACATATTTATTACAATAATGCTCAAGCAGTTTTCCCTAAAAAAATTGGGATAGTACAACAATTTTCCAACAGATGGAAGTAGAGCATCCTGAAGAAGGGGAACATTTTCCTCATTTGCACGAAATTGCCCTATGGGAATTCCCTGGTGGTCCAGTGATCAGGACTCAGCACTTTCACTGCCGTGGCCCGGGTTCAGTCTCTGGTCGTGGAACTACGGTCCTGAAAGCCGCACGGTGAGGCAAAAATAAAAATAAAATCACCGTATGGGTGATTTTTGCATTAACAGTGGCTGGTATCCCAGCCGATTTGCCCTGTGACTCACACAGGAGAGAAGGTGGGTGGGGGACTCTCTGTCGAGGCCTCCAGAACCTTCTCACAGCAGTCATTCAGCCCCATCTTCTGCTCTGCCTCTTCCGGCCAGCTCTGGCTCTACTCCAGCAAATGCAGAGTTTACCCGAAATAGCTGACTTCCCCCTTCTGGCTCCGCCCTCTACCCTCAACTCTTTCTCCTACTGCAGCACATGAATGGCCAAACCACCAAGGGCGTATGCTGAATTCAAGTTCCAGCTGAATCTGAACAATACAGAATAAAGAGCAAACAGGGCAGTGGGCTCTTTTCCTCGGGGTGCACTAATGCATATTACCAAACATGTGAGTAACTAGAGTGCATCAGGAACGAGCAAAGAGAGACACAGAGAAGAAGGTCTATGGGCCTCATGAAACGTTCCAGGAGCAACAGCTATATATA
>NW_020173198.1:6989414-7001997 GCF_003031525.2 Neophocaena asiaeorientalis asiaeorientalis
CTCCTCCCATGCCAGGCTCGTTGGGTCACGTTCTCCTCCCCGAACGCGCCAGCTCCTGTCTGCTCCTTGGCTTTTGCACCTGCTGCTCCCTCTGCTTAGAACGTCCTTCCTTCAACTCTTCCCATACCTGGCTCCTCACCTCTCCAACCTCAGCTCAACTTCTTCAGAGATGCTGTCCCCAAACACCCTATTTCTTATAATTACCCCAATCTGTTCATCTCCTGTTTACCTACTTACTTGCTTATTATGGTCTACCTGACTAGAACATAAGCCCCAAGAAGGTAGGGACCTTGTCTGTTCTATTCACTGCTGCATTCCCAGGGCCTGGCAAACAGCACAGCCTCTCTAAATGTCTGTTGAAGTGGCTGGCTAGGATGGTGTCAGGAGATAACCCCGACTCCATTTTATTTTATAAAAAAGGGAAGTTATTTGAAAATTACAGGTGACACACCCAAAAACCCAGGGTTTTAACAGTGGATTGATTGGAAGCCACTGAACTAGATGATCTCACTTCTTTCAGCTTTGACCCTCCCCAGTCTTGAAGGGCAAGGCAGAATCCCCCCAACACATTAAATGTAAAAGGAGGGAAAGGGCCTACTCTCTCCCCACCCACCCCTACCCAGCTCTGCACCCAGCGGTTAGCATGTCTATCCTGCCTTGCAATTTCCAATGACTTTTCCTTGTCCTATTAGATGGTAACTTCTAAGGGGGTCAAAACCCCTTAAAATGCAAATAGCTGACCCTCAATTAATGCTCCCTGAATGGAAGAGGCTGGAGCTGGTTGGAATGAGGAAGAAGAGTAAGAAAAAGACTATAGCAGAAGCTATAGAAGAAAATCTTGATAGATTTAACTACAAAATATTAAAAACCAGCATGTCCCCAGACCCAATAAACAATGGTCATTGTGTGGCACATGTGCCATCCCCTGCCCCCCAAATCTATGATAGCCAGCTCTCTTTTTTTTTGGCCACACCTTGCGGCATGCGGAACTTCCCATACCGAGGATCGAACCCATGCTCCCTGCAGTGGAAGCGCGGAGTCTTAACCAAAGGACCACCAGGGAAGCTTTTTTTTTTCTTTTTTAAAAAAAATTTAACACTTATCTTTTTTTTTTTTGGTAGCCATCTCAGAAAATTTTTTAAAAGCCAACTCATATACCAGAGTGAACAGTCTTAATATATTAAAATTTTTAACAGGGAATTCCCTGGTGGTCCAGTGGTTAGGACTCCACGCTTCCACTGCAGGGGGGCATGGGTTCAATCCCTGGTTGGGGAACTAAGATCCTGCATGCCACATGGTGGTGGTGGTGGGGAATATATATATATATAATTCTTACAAATCAAAACCAAAAAACCTATTGTCTCAAATTAAAAAGAGAAAGTAGACAGAGGACATAAAGAGAAAACACATACAGCAAAGATTTTTTTTAAGGGCCTCAGATACAGATATTCAATGCCCAGCTCCAGCTCCCCACACCCATGCGGTGGTGCTTCCCCACTGCACTCAATGGGCACCACAGATGTTGGTATTTGATCGGACACAATTGTGTCGTGTCTGTTTTGTTTACCTCCCCTCCATGCCAGTGTAATTCTGAGTCCCTAAGAAGCAGGCTAATGTACAGTCCACTGGAGGAGAGGTGAAAAGACCTAAGTTGTGGCTCCACTACTTACTGGCTACTTGACTATGGACAAGCCCCTTCACTTCTCAGAACTACAGTTTACTCATCCATAAAATAAGCCCCCAAATGCCTGCGCTGTCTGTGTCAAAGAGATGTGTTGGTTCATTCATTCAAACTACTACTGAGCCAGGCTCTGCACTAAGCACTGGGCCTGAAGAGATGCAGGAAACCCAATTCTAGTTCTCGGTGAAATAAAATCACAGATATGAAAGTGCATCCAAATATAGGGGAGCATTACTGTTACAACACAGTAGGTAGCTGACAAATGTTTGCATGACATGTAATTCAGGCAGGATGTCATGTATCCGGACGTTTTAGACCCTGAGAGCTCGAGATGACAGACCCACAGCCCTGACTTTCCTTCTAAACCCAGTGAGAGGGACATGAAAACTTGACCCACAGAGGAGGGAACTGCCAAACCGCCCCCATCCTGGAGGTTTAGACAATGAATGTGCCCACCCTGCTCCCTGCGCCTGAGGACAACAGGGGGAAGCCGAGATCCACTGGGAGCCACAGAGGGTGAGCAATGGGTCCCGCTAAGAGTTCAATTCCCCCAACCGTCCTCTGCTCCTGGACTTCTGGGACCTCCCACTGGCCAAGCCAAAGAGCTGAGATGAAGCTGCCATTCTCCTCTCTTCCCACCGCAGAGTCCAGTCCTGGTAACCCTGCCAGAGGGATAACCGAAAAGCTGTTGACACCTGCAGGGCTATAGCCATCAGGAGTCTTAAAACCGCTCTGGAAAACTCACACCAGGCTTGAACTCCCCTGGAGCTTGCTTCCTTCCCTCCCCTCCCTCTCAGAAGTGAAAAATAGTAAGAATAAAAACAAAAGGAGGAAGAATCAATTAAAATCACCCCTAATTCTAACATCTAAGGACCACCACTCTGGACCTGATGCTACGTATCCTTTCAAACTCTTTCTCAGGCAAATCTTCACATGAAATGGCTAAGATGCCATTTATCTCTCACTTTATGTGCCAGGCACAGTGAGGATTAAAGGCAGCATCTCATTTAACCCTCATACAATGAGACACAACCATCCTAGGGTGCAGGTTCTATAATCGTTTCCATTTTACACAGTGAAGAAACTGAGGCCAAGGAGGTAAAACTACTTGCCCATGGTCAATGGGCTGGTACTCAGGGGAGCCACATCTGGAACCCAGGTCTGTCCTAACACCGGAGGGGAAGCTCCCACCTGCAGCCCAGGTTCCCACCAGTGCCACCTGAGCCATGGCCACAGTACCTGTCTGGGCTGAGGTTCTGGCCAGTGTCAAAGGCTCGTGCCACCAAGATCATGGACTGTCTGTCGCCAGCTTCAGCTGCCTTCAGTAAGTAATTAAATCCTTTGGTTTTATTCTCTTCTGTCTCCTGTTAACACAAACCAAAGACGGGGAGAGAAAAGGAAATGAGGCTTACACGGGAGGGGCTGCCAGAATCTCACTCATCAACCTTTTCCCTGTTTCTTGAATTGTTTTGAGAGCTCCAGGCTGGGGCTGCTGTAGAATTGCACATCGTGAGAAAGAGAACAGGGCTTCCCCTGCTGCAAAGAGCTCCTGGGGGTTCCCATCAGGCAGGGAGAAATGGAAGCTTAGCTCACTCCCGCTCACTCTCCTCTATCTGCTCTGATTCCTCCAGAGACCACATCATCTCTCCCCTCCAGCAGGGGCTCCCTGCTTCCAATTCTTTTTACATTTTTTAGCACCTTTATTGAAATATAATTCACATAACATACAACTCACTCATCTAAAGTGTACAACTCAATAGTTCTTAGTATAATCACAGATTGTGAAACCAGTACCATAATCAATTTCAGAATATTTTCATCAAGCCAAGAAGGATTCAAAACACCATACCCCCTAACCATTACCTCCCAATGGTTCCACCCCACCCAGCCCTAGGCAACCACTAATCTACATTCTGTTTCTAGAGATTTCCCTATTCTGGACATTTTATATAAATGTAATCATATAACAAGGGGTCTATGGACTTCCCTGGCGGTCCAGGGGTTAAGAATCTGCGCTTCCCTTGCAAGGGGCGCGGGTCCGATCCCTAGTCAGGGAACTAGGATCTCACATGCCGCTTGGCTCAGCCAAAAAACAAAACAAAACAAAAAACATGTGGTTTAGTGTGACTGGCTTTTTTCACTTGGCGTAAATTTTTTAAAAATAAATTTATTTATTTTTGGCTGCATTGGGTCTTCGCTGCTGCGTGCGGGCTTCCTCTAGTTGCAGCAAGCGGGGGCTACTCTTCGTTGCGATTTGTGGGCTTCTCATTGCAGTGGCTTCTCTTGTTGCAGAGCACGGGCTCTAGGCGCACAGGCTTCAGTAGTTGTGGCTCGCGGGCTCTAGAGCGCAGGCTCAGTAGTTGCCGCGCACAGGCTTAGTTGCTCCGCGGCATGTGGGAATCTTCCCGGACAAGGGCTTGAACCCGTGTCCCCTGCATTGGCAGGCGGATTCTTAACCACTGTGCCACCAGGGAAGCCCTGGGATAAAGTTTTCAAGGTTCATTCATACAGCTTCTATCAGTGTTTCTCTTTTATGGCCAAATAACATTCCATCGTGTGAATGTCTCACAATTTGTTTATCTGTTCATCAATCAGGTGACGGATATCTGGGCTGTTTCCACTGTTTGGCTATTATGAATAATGCTGCTAGGAACACCTGTGTGCATAGTTTTTGTGTGGATGTATCTTTTTCTTTTGGGGGGATATATATACCTAGGAGTAGAATTGCTGGGTCACGTATAACTCTATGTTCAGCCTTTTAAGGAGCTGTTTCCCACAGTGGCTGCACTACTCTGCATTCCCACCTGCTACCATCCTGCTTCCCCGATATCCATCCAGAGAGATGCTTTAAGCCCAGGTCAGGTCATGTTACTCTACCAAAGCCGCTCTAAGACTTCCTATCTCACTCAGAGACAAATCCAAAGCCCTCCTGTCAGCCTATGAGGCCCTTCTCAACCTTCAGGGTTCAAGAAGTGTGGCTGGGGCTACCAGTTGTCTGCCATATGCATTCTCCTCTGCCATATTTTTGCTGGCACATGGCTGACCAGCTAAAAACTACATTTCCCAGCCTCTCTTGCAGCTGGAATCAGCGTCCTAATAACAAGAGGCCTATCCACTCTTTTTTCTTAAATGTATTTGTTTTTATTTTTGGCTGTGTTAGGTCTGCCTTGCGGTGCGCGGGCTTCTCATTGTGGTGGCTTCTCTTGTTGCGGAGCACGGGCTCCAGGCACGTGGGCTTCAGTAGTTGTGGTGCACGGGCTTAGCAGTTGCGGCTCGCGGGCTCTAGAGCGCAGGCTCAGTAGTTGTGGCACAGGGGCTTAGTTGCTCCACGGCATGTGGGATCTTGCCGGACCAGGGCTCGAACCCATGTCCCCTGCACCGGCAGGCAGACTCTTAACCCCTGCGCCACCAGGGAAGCCCGTATCCAGTCCCTCCTGATCTCACTCCCTGTCACAATCTCCCCCCAGCACTTAAGAACAATGTTTGGCACAGGCAGTGCTCAATAAAGGTCAGTTATTTTTACTTCTGTTGGAAATATTTTCATTTGTTAATTATTATCTGTATTACAACCGTATCTGCCTGAAAAGTTTGCTGTTGTGAATAAGAACCTAGGACGGTGCCCAGAGTGTAGGAGATACTCAAAAAGCATGTGCTGGATAAACGAATGTCTTAGCAAGACAACAGGAAAAGGTCCTAAGAATGGGGGCTTTGGGGAAAGCGGGAGATGGGCCAGCAGCCTTTCAGGGCATGTGGCCATGGTTTTCTTTGCTGCCAGATTCTGTCCTGGAGGGAAAGGCCTCTGGGACACCTGCGGATGAGAAAACCGAAATAGCTTCTACATCTCTTTACAAAGGTGCTCGGGTGCAGCTGGTGTAAACAGCCTGAGATCACAGGGAGAGTTACCAGGGAGTCTCAGCGAGAGTGGTCTCCCCAGTCCTGGCCCCTAACCACTCATCCTGGACCCTGGCATTCCTTTATTCAGGCCTCAAACCCTTCTGAGTGTCCTCTCTGTGCCGGATGCTGGGAGAACAGGCCAAACGCAGTGGGTACGCTGGAGCCGGCTCTGCAGGCTTGTGAGAACCGATGTGAAAGCAAGCCAGTCGTAAAACACGGCCATTATTAGAAATTAAATTACGTAAACTTACAATTAAATGAAAGGTAACAAATACCCAAAGCTCATCACTTCCTAACTATTTTACTATGTTTTACTGTTGTCTGTCCTCTTGAGGTTATTTATATCTATTGCAGGGCTTCTCAACCCTGGCACTACTGGCATTTTAGATGACATAATTCTGTGTTGCAAGGGACTGTCCTGTGCATTGTAGATGTTTGGCAGCATGCCTGCCCTCTACCCACTAGATGCCAGTTGCGCTCCCAGAGCTGTGACAACCAAAGATGTCTCCAGACACTGCCAAGTGTCCCCTGGAGAAGGGGGAGGCAAAATGACTGGTGGAGAACCACCAGTCTGTGGAATCTTCATGATGGAAATGCTATGTGGAAATGGTGTGCTGTGGTGCATTTCCTCCAACTCCGTGCTCGGCGATGTCATCTTAGTGCTTGCACATTGGCCATCGTAGAAGCAGTTATACCACGAGATGGCAAAAAATATTAATAATGCAGACTAATTTGAAAGTGTGCCGTGTCTGTAGCCATTACATTGTGACTAGCACAAGAAACTGGAGAAACATTCTTCAGTATTTAAAACTATCGTCTGTTTCAGCAAAGAAGCTGCTCGTATCAGCAGCAAATAAATGAAGTTCCAACTCTGACAAAGGACTTGCTTATTTCACTTTCATCTTACTCACTAAAGTAAGTGAAAGTATCAACCAGTATCTAATGTCAGAACTTCACGCCTCCCTCAGCTGCAACCAAAGCTGGGCTACAGACATGAGTTCCACAAAAATTAGCAAAGGAATTCTGTGAGGATCTATCGACTATATAGAATTCACAATAGTTTTATGATTTGTAAACTGTATGCTCCACATTCCTTATATCAGTAAATGTATAATAAACTTACAAGTAGCTGTATAATAAACGTACATACATATATGTGCAAACATTCCCTCCCCACCTGCAAGAGCCAGCTGTTAAGCATTTATCAGCACACCACTGGCTAAATGAGCTATATTCAGTCCACTCCTCAGGGAGCATGGAGATGAGAGAAAGAGGAACAAATCATCTGCCTGTCAAAATCCCCTCCCCCAACCAAGCCTGCCCTTCACCACCTAAAACAGGAAATAAAAATGGCTGTAAGTTATCCCTGACCGCAGGCCAAAGGATGTATTTGACTGAACCATATGAAACTGCCAATATTCTACCCTCATGACCTACAAAAACGGTTCAACTGAATAAGTCCAAGTCTGGTCACTGCAGCAATTTTTGAGATATCATAAGAATGGCACCAACCCAAGTGTCCATCAACGGGGCACAGGTTAAATAAAGTACCTGTACAATGGAATGTTACTCAGCTGTCAGAAAGAATGAGGAAGCTGTCTCTACAGCACTGAGGGAAAAAGTCTGCAGGACACTGCAGAAATAGGGTCTTTCCAAACAGACAGACGTAACTAGTTAAGATGAGGGCAGACTGGAGTAGGGTGGGCCCTAAACTCCATAGGACTGGTGTCTTCGTAAGAAAAGAGACACAGAGGCATAGAGACACACACACAGAGAAAAGGCCATGTGAAGATGGAAACAGAGATTGGAGTGATGTACCTACAGACCAAGGAACACCCAAGATTGCCTCCAGTCACTAGAAGCTAGAAGATCACGGCCTGTCAACACACTGATTTTGGACTTCTAGCCTCTAGAACCGTGAGAATGAATTTCTGTCATTTTAAGCCCCCCAGTTTGTGGTTCTTAGTTGTGGCAGCCCTAGGAAATGAATACCCTCTTGGAATTACATGTGAGAAACTAATAATGATGGTTACTTGTTAGCAGGAGGATGAGAAGGTGGAGGAAAAGGTGGGAGGGAGATTTTTCACTGTAAACCTTTTCACATTAAAAAAACTTTTAGTCACATGAATGTATTAACTATTTTAAAAGTTAAATAAATCAAGGACTTTTGCGTGCCTTCCCACACCCTCTTCCAGTCTGAGACCCCCCAACCTGCTGGGCCATGGTGAGGCTCACAGAGCAGGGCTGGTGCCCTGTGCCCACACCAAGCCCAGCCTCATCTGGCTGCAAGCCTGGCCCACGTGACAGAGAGCTGGAGCCATTTACGCTGGGAGCACGTGCACACCAGGGGCCTCTCAACTTCTCTAAGGAAAGGATCACACTCCCTAGGCCACGTCAGGTCCCGTCCGCTGTGCCCATGGACCAGGGGAGTGATGAGGGAGCAGACACCCTCATGGATTCCCATCACACCCATCCTGCCCGGGCCCCTCTCCAGCCTCATCTCCTGCACCTTGTCTTCACGCTCCACACTCCAGTCGCACTGACCGCCTCCTGTCTCCCCAGGGCCTGGGCCCGCGCTGTCCCCTCTGCCCACACTCCCCCTCCCACACTCTGCCTGGCTGACTCCACTGGGCCCGCAGGTCTACCTTAGGGATCACTTCATTCATTCGTTCCACAAACGAATGCAGATTATCTAGTGTGTGCCAGGTCTGTTCTAGCCACTAGGGACAGAGCTGCAACTGCCAATCAAGAAACCCCCAAAAAAAAAAAAAAAAAAAAAAAAAAAAAAAAAAAAAAAAAAAAAAAAAAAAAAAAAAAAAAAAAAAAAAAAAAAAAAAAAAAAGAAACCCCAGCTACGGCCCTTCCTCATTTATCTGCAGTAGCCTCTTCTGCTTCTCCCACCGCACCACGTCGCAACTGCCTGGGAACGTGACTGTCACCTTCCACTCAGTCCCCAAGGCCGGAGACCAATTCTATCAGCGTCAACTAACTTGGAAGTGCCTGGTCCCAAACTGATGCTCGGGAAATTTCTGAGGCGTAAACCCAGGGAGCGAAGGGTGATGGCTTGCCTGAGCCCCCGCCCCCCTCACCTTCAGAGAGACGTCCGCCAGGATGTGGTGGGGCAGCTGCGAGTACATGAGTCCCAGGCCCGCGATGGCCTCCAGCTCGCCGAGGTCGGCCGCCTGCTCCAGGTGGAAGATCGCCGACGCCCGGTCCCACTCCTCGTCCTTCTCGCAGAAGCGCCCGCCCTCATGGTAGCGCACCATGGCCAGGTGGACCTGCCACACAGACGGCAGGTGGGCCTGGCTGCCTGGAGGCCGCGGCCGCAGCCGAGGGCCTCCCAGCCAGCCTGGGGGAGGAAGCGATTCTTGGGGGAGGCGCCGGGTTAATGCAGAGAGGGCATCACCATACCTTCCCCAAAATGGACTTCCCGATTCTCTTCTCACGGTCCAGAGCGTTGAGCCTCTGCACTTCCAGGGCCACGGCTGAAGGCCTCGACAGGTGGAGACGGGAGGAGTTGAGGAGATTCCACTTCTCCGCACAGACCTGAAGGGAGGACCGGGCATTTACAGGCCAGAGAAGCGAGGGGCTGGGGATGGACGCACCCTCCCAGCTGTGAAAGTCGGCCTGGCAAGTTAAGGGGCGCAGACCTGTGCGGTGTCGAGTTTTCCTGGACAAACCCGGCTCCATTTCCAGTCACTTGAATTATGCCAGCTTGTGGGCACTGAGGGACACAAGCAACAGGTAGCAACAGGACACAAAGGCTAGCACACTGCACGGCAGCAGTTCAAAGAAGTGCCTCCTCACTTATCCACCTGACTTAGGTCGGGGAGTTTCGACCCTGAGCTGCTCCTCTGCCAGCTCCCCACACAAGGCACCAGAAGAGCCTCACTTCAGACCCGGCAGCAAATCCACTGTGCTTTCCCTGTGCATCCACGGGGTGCTTCAGGAGATGGGCTTAGAAAACACACGTCTCCCAGCTAAAAACACCCCTGTCCAAAGTTCTCGCAGGACAGAGCCAGGCTGCTGTGTGTGTATGTCTGTGTGTGCACATGCTAAACAGCCTACCATGCACAGGGCATCCTCCACAAGAAAGAACGACCCAGCCCAGAATGTCAGTGGTGCTGGGATCGAACGACCCTGCCTCCGCACCACGCTGTGGCCTTGACCCGACTGAGAAATACCTTGTGGTAAGGAAATACTGCGTGATAAGTACTCTGTGTTCTGGAAGCAGTAAGAGTCAAGCCTGCCCCGGGGATCAGGGAAGGCTCCTGGAGAGGGTGCCACCGGGGTCCAGCCTGGGAGAGCAGACAGGCCTGAGGAGGTATGACCACAGGGGAGGAAGGACCTTGCAGGCAGGAGAGAGACTCGCCTTAGCAAAGGCTGGAGGGTGAGAGGTTCAAAATGTGGTTCCGAGTCAGCTAGAGAAGAGCTTTTAGGAGGGTGGTCTTTCCCACACCGGCCTGATGACAACCACCTGAGATACTTCTTCCAAGTATTAGCCGGGTAACCTGGGGAGAGTCGCTTAAGACTCCCTTTTTCTCATTCATCAAAACAGGATGAATAACGTTAGCCTGTCTCAGCGGGTGGCTGCAAGAATGGAATTTGGGGGGATGCACCACACAGCTTGTGCAAACTGCCCCAACCAGGGATTGAACCCGGGCCGCGGCAATGAAAGCCCGGAATTCTAACCACTAGGCCACCAGGGAACTCCCTAGACGTAAATTAATGTATACTGGAAGGCGTTGTGAGCTGAAGCCTCCAGGACAGGCCGTCCTGATCTTCTCTAATTCTCCCCGCTGATCCCGCAGCTTCACACCCAGGAGCTCAAAAAGTATTTGCCGAGGGGATTGGCTCCTTTGCAAAATCGTCCTTTAGGAGACATGTGGAGCACCTGGGCAGGCAGAAGTGACATGACATGAGGGGGAAGAAACAGAAGCGGAGTCTGAAAAAGGCAAGCACGACGAGGATTCCTGGGGGCACATTACCCGTCCGGAGCTGCCTAGGCTGTCTTCGTCCGACTCATACCTCCGGTTACCGTTTGAGTGGCCCTGATGGAGACACAGATTAGAGTGATCCAAAGAGCTGCCTTCCTCCCAAGAACCTCCTCCTGGGGAACTGGTCCAGCCCTCCCAGGGGATCCTCCTCAGGGAACTGGCTCGGCGCCTCAGGAAGCTGGCACCTCCGTCTGCCAAGCAGAGAGGATGCTGGGTAACAGGCAGGACTGATGTGCTGGGGCAGCCGCAGCCTCCCTCTCGCTCTCACCATGCGCACGGACGGAACCGAATCAAAGGCACAGGATCCCAGCAGACAGGAACCAAGAAAACTGAGCCAAGTGCTTCGCTTAGCCAAAGCCCCCATCGCCTGTCTATATATATTCGCAGTAACAAAGCCGAGACCAGAGGCTCCCGGCAAGACTGCCTGTAATGTGCGTGCTCCATTTTGGCACTTGGCAAAACCTCTAAATGGCTGATACTGCCTAAGACCACCCTCACCAGGATGCTGCTGAAAAGATACCATAAGGCATCTTTCATCCTCTGGAGCCTTCCTGAGGGACTGCTGGAATCCCGTGCCTTTGAGCTGGGCCCTCCCACCTACCAGCACCATTCTGGCCCACTGCCCAGCATCCTCTCTGCTTAGCAACCAGAGGTCCAGCTTCACTGTAAGATGTGTCCGCCATATTCAACCTTGTGTCTAATCCCCCATGCTTGTCCCCTTACTAAACTTACTACTCCACATTACCCTGTTTTATCTTCTGCCGTGCATTTATCTCTATCTGAAATGATTTATTTATTAACTTTATGCTCTTACCACCCATTCACATTCCCCCCTCCGCCCCGGCTCTCTATCCTCCTGAACAACTAGGCAACAGGAGACTCTGTTCTCATTTCCTTGGGGTTCCTTACATGTTCTCTGGGCTCTGGGTCATCCAGCTCACTCCGCTTCTCACTGGGGTATCCGCTGTCTCCACTGTTCTCAGAGTCCTGTGGAGAAAAGATGGCCCTAGGGTCTCAGTGGTCTTCTGAGTACCTGGTGGTGGTGATATCTGGAATCCCAGCCATTTGCTTTCTCTCCTTTGTCCCATCATCCCACAACATTCTCTTCCTCCTACCCTTGCTGGTTGGGTGACAAGGGAGCGGTAAAAAAATAGTGGCGAAGAATGTGGGCTCTGGAGCCAGACTGCCTAGGCTCAAATCCGAGCTTTGTAACTCACCAGCTATGACTCTGGATAGCTGCTCAGCCTCTCTGAGCTTTGGTTTCCCTAGCTATGGGGATTCATTATAGCTACCTACATCAAGCGGCTGTGAGGATGCAATGAGATGTCACACTCAGAGTGTGGATCGTAGTAAGTGCCATTGTTAAGAGTGACTCACCCATTTCACAGGCAGAAAAACAAAGCCTGTCTTAAAGGATGTGACCCATGGATAAAAATGCAGCATTGGAGACGCAGACCTACTAGAGAATGGACTTGAGGACGCGGGGAGGGGGAAGGGAATGCTGGGACAAAGTGAGAGAGTGGCATGGACACATATACACTACCAAATGAAAAACCGATAGCTAGTGGGAAGCAGCCACGTGGCATAGGGAGATCAGCTCGGTGCTTTGTGACCACCTAGAGGGGTGGGATAGGGAGGGTGGGAGGGAGGGAGACGCAAGAGGGAGGAGATATGGGGACATATGTATATGTATGTATAGCTGATTCACTTTGTCATAAAGCAGAAACTAACACACCATTGTAAAGCAATTATACTCCAATAAAGACGTTTAAAAAAAATGCAGCACTGGGAACAATTATTTACTACAACTAAGCCCTCTGCCAAAACCGCACACATCACCTGGGCATATGTTTTATTCTTCTAGATCTGAGTTAGGTTGTGAAAAGGAAACTGGTATAATTTAGAATCTCTAAAACTTCAGTCATTTGTCTACCAACGTTGAGCTCTGGCCATATCCGCATGTCACCTGCATCACTGTTCAGCTAAAACTTCTATTTTTTTCCTCCATTCC
>NW_020173198.1:7002873-7003562 GCF_003031525.2 Neophocaena asiaeorientalis asiaeorientalis
CTAGAGGGGTGGGATAGGGAGGGTGGGAGGGAGGGAGACGCAAGAGGGAGGAGATATGGGGACATATGTATATGTATGTATAGCTGATTCACTTTGTCATAAAGCAGAAACTAACACACCATTGTAAAGCAATTATACTCCAATAAAGATGTTTAAAAAAAATGCAGCACTGGGAACAATTATTTACTACAACTAAGCCCTCTGCCAAAACCGCACACATCACCTGGGCATATGTTTTATTCTTCTAGATCTGAGTTAGGTTGTGAAAAGGAAACTGGTATAATTTAGAATCTCTAAAACTTCAGTCATTTGTCTACCAACGTTGAGCTCTGGCCATATCCGCATGTCACCTGCATCACTGTTCAGCTAAAACTTCTATTTTTTTCCTCCATTCCACTGAGAAACATTTCAAACACACAAATAAGAACAGAGAATCCTAAAATGAACTCCTGTGCACCTGTTGCCAAGTTTTGTCAACTCTTAACACTAGGCCTTAGTTACTTTAGATCTTTTATTTCTAAAAGGAATTAAAACGTTGCTGTTAAAATTTAGACCTCTTATGAGTCCCCTCCGCATCCCATTCTCTTCCTCCTCCAGATAAAACTCTTCTCATGAATTCATACTTTTATTATTTTTCTTTAAATAAACCATTTTATTTTACCTAAGTCAATATATTTATATATATATAT
>NW_020173198.1:7003687-7032008 GCF_003031525.2 Neophocaena asiaeorientalis asiaeorientalis
GGACTCTCAACCACTGCGCCACCAGGGAAGACATTAAGTCAATATATTTTTAAAAGAAGCTTGGTATCACTACCATAAATGTAAAACCTGGATCAGTCTCCTAGACAGATGGGTGCCATGGAACATACACAATGGAATCCTTGGCCTCTGGTCTGGCCAGGATCCACTCCACCCAAGGGAGATGCGTTACTTTAAAAAGGCCCCTGCCCTGGTTTCGAGAAGCACCACAGGCTTCCTACTGCCCTCCTCCAGGTCTTTGTTCTGTGTGAGCCATTAAATAGCTGTTCTTTTTTTTTTAACTATTTCAATTTTTTAAATTGAGGTGTAACTTACAGACAACCAAACTGAAGTGTTCAGTGTGCTGAGTGAAAGGCTTTTTTTTTGAAACTGGATCACAGGCTATACCTAAAAGCTCCGGGCAGCCCCCTCCTCGCACCCACTCTCTGCATGACCTTGGGCCCCATGTCCCACCCTTGGGAACCACTCCCAAGCCGGGCAACAGAGAGCTTCACTGAAACCCTAGCTCTGCAGTCTCCAGGTCAGACCCTGGGCAAGGCAGCTAACCTCTCCAAACCTCAGTGTCCTGAGAAACAGTGGAGAATAGAAGCAAAGCGCAGCAGTACAGAGGGTGGGTTCGAGGCCAGATGGCCTGGGTTTGAACGCTGGCTCCATCACGGAGTGACCATGAGCAAGTGGCTTACCTTTCTGTGCCTCGGTTTCCCCGTCTCTAAATCAGGGATAATGAGGGCACTGTCTAAGCAGCTGCTAATGCTGGGGGTAAGCAGGTGGCTGAGGGGACAGGTGGGAGGGAGACTTTTGACCCTGTAATTTCCTGAATCTTTTCCTTTTCAACCTACGCTGAAATTCTAAAATTCATCCTAGCTCTAGAGTAAAACATAAAACCTATTCTAAAAGGAATAGAAACTATTATCTACTTATCTCATAAGTTGTTGTGAGGATTAGATGAAAATTATCTACCAAGCTCTTAGAGCAGTGTCTGCCCGTAGTGATGATCCCATATGTGTCAGCTACTCCTATTTTTTGTTCCCACTCAAGAACTCTGCAAAGCCGTCAGGAGCCAAGTTGAACCTTTGGAGCCGACAGTGCCGCTTAAGATGCTGTGGCCTGTGCAAGTGTGACGCGTCTGTGAAGTCTGTTTAAAACATTCTAATGAATTTTTAATTTGACACCATAATCTATGTTTGTCTGAATGCAAAGATGTCATCTACAGCTTCTTACTGCTAGTCACACAGAGGCTGCAGGAAACCTGTTCTGCTTCTCCAAGCTGTGAGCATCACAGCTACCTCTGCTATAAGTTACACATCGGAGACCCAACGTAGCCCCCTGTCCCCCAAGATAGCTCGGCCACACGTTGTGCGGCCAAACCCAACCCAGGGCCAAGCCCAGCATGTACCAGAAGGTTGCATTATTGCTGACTCGGATTCTCTCTGCTTTAACCACCTCCAGGAACTGGAATAGACCCAGCTCTTCCCAGGCAAAATGCTGCCCTGGGCAGGAGGCTGGGATTCCCTCCCCCCTGTGCGCCTGTATCCTGCTGCCAGTGTCCGGAGCAGACCTGCGTTACCCACCTCTGAATCTGAGGTCTCATCCTCAGTTCCCGGGGGAGGGAGGCCCCTCCTCCCCACCCTGGTCCTCCACCCCCTCTACTCACCCGGTGGTTGTCCAGAGGGTCGTGGTCTCGGGGTGCCAAGTTATCGAGGTCGCTGAACACAGGCCAATCTGAGCAGGGAGAAAATGGAGGAAGGCACCGGCTCCATCGCTGGAACAGTTCACAAGACCCACCTACAGCCTACAGCCGCCACCAAGCCTTTTTTTATTTTAAATTTATAAAGTACAAAAACGGGTGAAGAATGTATGTTGCCAGCACCTGGGGGGACACAATTCTTCCTCGAGAACTTACCCAGAGTCTCTACTCGCCAGCTGTGGGGTCCTAAGCGAGCAGCTTAACAGGTGTGCCTCCTTGGGGTTGTCATAATGTAAATACCATTGTGTCATGTATCGATAAGCACCATGTGCTTGACCTATGGTCAAACCTCAGTGAGGTGCAGTTGTGAAGGCAGGAAAGCCATCTGTATATCTGGGGCCCAATGAGTAGCTACAAATGGGAGAAGCCTTAGATGGCTTAAAAACCAACCATCCCAGTCTTTATCTCCTGTCCTAAGCTGCCACTAGCCAAATCTGGCTTGCCTCCTATTCTCATATGGTTTTGAAGAATGCTTTTTACATTTTTAAATGGTTGAAAAAAGTCAAAAGGAGAATAGTATTTTGTGATATGTGAAAACTACATGAAATTTAAAATTCAGTGTCCATAGAGTTTTACTGGAACACAGCCGCATCTATTTGTTTTAAGTATTGTCAGTGGCTGCGTTTATGCCGCAAGTGCAGAGACCACATGGCCTACAAAGTCTAAAATATTTATCACTCTCTGGCCTTTTAAGAAAAGGTTTGTCAACTCTTTAGACTATTCCCCAGGCCTTTCAGTGGTGATTTACAGGCTTCTTTAATATCTGACATTAAAATCCTCCTCTCCTGCTTCCCTGGGGCCTCCTCCAGCTGAATAAATGGCCCCATCATCCTGCCAGTTCTTCAGATCAAAACCGTGGAGTCAGCCTTGCCTTCCCTCTTTCCTGCAGACCCCGCGTCCGTATCACGAGCAAACTCTGTCACTTCAACTTTGGAAATAATGATGCCCATTTTTCTCCTTTGACCTGTTCATATGATGTTAATTGGTTTCTGAACACTGAGCAACTTTCAGATTCCTGCAAAAACCCTATTTGGATTTGATTGTATATTTATACCTGAGGTTGGGATATGGTTTTCTTTTTCAGTGTTTTGTCAAATTTTGGTATAAAAGTTTTCGCTAATTTCATAAAACACTCTGAAAAATGTTACCTTGTTTTCTACAACAAAGACTGTTTTTACAGCATTTGGATGACTGCATCTTAAAAGTTAATTAAAAAGAACTCACCCGTAAAACCATCTGGGCCCTCAATCTTTTTGGTTGGCATGTCTGATTTTCTAACATACGTGAAAGCCAGTTTAGCCCTGTTTTACCTGTGCTCGTCCCCTCCAATCACAATGCCCAGGGGCCAAACCATCACTCACGAAGGTGGTCCAGTTTCTGGCTGTGCGGCGTGGCAGAAGATGGCGAGGATGGGAGAGAGTCAAAGGTTATGTCACTCATGTTCTCATCTCCAGAGTTCTCTGAGAGGCGAAGGAGCAGGGGGGGCCGGCTCCCCGAGAGGGTCCTCACCCGGGGGCTCCCGCACTTTTCCTCTGTCCCCCTCAAGATGGTCTGCGCTGATTGCTGGAGAATTAACAGGGACATGCACGTCACACAGGCACCCTCTGGGAAAGTGGGGCTCTTCCTGTTGCCTATTGTTCCCTCAAAACCTGAGGCCCTTTCAGCCACAGCACCCACCTGTGCCTATTAAGGGACTGGCAGAAAACCTAAAATGAATCAGTGGGGGCTTAACCCAAAGGCCTCTAAGAAGGGGCATCCGGAACAGGAGCTCAGAGGGCCAGCATTCCCAGAAGCGCTGCCCACGCTTTACAGCCCTGAGCTGGGGGATACATTCCAGAATCCCAAGCTGCTCTTTGACAATATTGTCTTATATCTGGTCCATGCAGTGGGGGTGGGGATGGGGGCACATCCTGGACACGGCAAGGTACTCAGTGAGCCAGGTCCAAGTCTAGTCCAGCCATTTGTCAACACATCACACGAACCACATTCCACACACCCCACTCACTATCTGTACATACCTGGTCCCCTCACTCTGGGCAAAAATGGGCCTATATCAAGCAGACCCCAGTTCCTCTATTAGTGGGGATATTCAGGAGGGCTGTGTGCATTGGTTCAAGAGGGACGAGGGACACAGACAGGACTAAGAGTCTTCCAGCCCCAGTACTCTTGAATTAAGCATTGCAAGGCCTGAGCCACCAGCACACAGAAAACACAGTTTGCGGGTCCTGGCAGAAGGGCCCCGCCAGTCCGAGCAGGTTCACGCTGGGTACCCACCAGTAGCTTGATGTTCTGAGTCACCGCGTCCCTCTCTCTTGGGGAGAGGTCGAAAGGAGCGAGGCCCATGCTCTTGCAAATCCGGTTGCAGGCATGAGAGTGGAAGAAGAGAGCCATCCCGCGGACACCTGCGGACACAACAGAGCAGGGGTTCTGGAGCACTGCTCTGCTTTGGGGTAGGGGCAGGACGGTACTGAGCGCCCTAAATGCGGCAGGGGCAGGTGTAAAACATGCTAAACTGGCAGGAGCCAGAGGTCCCAGGCTCCCACCTCCACAATCTTGGGGCGCCCCATATATCACCTCGGCCTGCTTTCTTGGGTGAACAAAGAGCCCGGAGATTTTGTGGGGAGTGTGGTCTCCGTGGACATGCTGGCTTTCCCTGCCTACCTAGGTTGCCATCTCCAAAGTCAGTGCCCCTCTCGGTGTGGATCTGTGGGTCGGTGTAGAGGTCACCCACACCCTGGACGTCCACCACAATCAGCTGGTGGCCGGAACGCTCAAAAGTGAAGTGGCTGAAGGCCTGTGGGGTGACATGAAAGAAAAGGTGACCACAAGAGACCAGGCTGTGGGCTGCACAAACACCGGCAGGCACTGCTCTGAGAGGTTTCAACACCCCACCTCTGCCCATGTCGGGGGCCTTTATGCAGGGAGGAGTTGTACAGAGGCAAAGACAAAGGAAGGAGCCCTGCCTAATTCGGAGGGACCCGAGGTCTGCTGAGACGGGGCACGGGCGTCTGCAGGGGCCTCACCTGCGGTGTCAGGCGCATGTTGTCATCGCGGACGAAGCCTGAGTTGGAGTTGTACTTGATGTACTTGCCCTCGATGTAGTGCTCTAGGTGGAAGAGAGGCCGGCCCAGCCTTTCCTTCAGCTCTATGATGCACATCTGCATGATGTCCACCTGGCGGAAAGGTGGGAGGGGGGGTCAGAGGGAGGGCCCAGCGGAACCCTCCTCTGATAAGAGGCTGGAGCAGAAAGGCTGAAACTGCTGAATGTCCCCAGAATCCATTCCCCTTTTCCTTTGAGAATGAAAACCCCTGCTACGGCCTCAATGTATCTCCCCAAATTTCATAGGTTGAAATCTCAACCCTCAAAGGTGATGGTATTAGGAGGTGGGGCCTTTGGGAGGTGATACAGTCATGAGAGAGAAGCCCTCATGAATGCGATTAGTGCCCTTATAAAAGAGACCCCATAGGGCTTCCCTGGTGGCGCAGTGTTTGAGAGTCCGCCTGCCGATGCAGGGGACACGGGTTCGTGCCCCGGTCCGGGAAGATCCCACATGCCGCGGAGCAGCTGGGCCCGTGAGCCATGGCCGCTGAGCCTGCGTGTCCGGAGCCTGTGCTCCACAGCGGGAGAGGCCACAACAGTGAGAGGCCCGCGTACCGCAAAAAAAAAAAGAGAGAGAGAGAGAGAGACCCCATAGAGCTCCCTCACTCTGTCCACCATGTGAGGACGCAGCAAGAAGATTCCAGCTATGAACGAGGAAGAGGGCCCTCACCAGAACGTGACCACGCTGGCACCTTGATCTTGGACTTAACAAATTTCTGTGGTTTTTGAGTTACCCATTCTATGGTGTTTTGTTACAGCAGCCCAAATGGACTAAGACAACCCTCCACCCCTGAGCTTTAACAGGATGCACAGCCATTCGGTAGGGATGGCATCGCTTGGCTTCCCTTGGATGCTAAGTGTGGCCATGTGACTAAGCCTGGCCAATAGGAAGCAAGCAGCAGTGAGGATGCAACTCCAGCCTGCCCTCTCCTTCTCTGGCCTTCCTGAGGCTGTAAGGTGGACATCTGCCAGTGAGCCAGATCTGACCATGTAGTCCAGGGCAACTCCCGGCAGGTGGCAGAGCAACAAGACAGAAGGAACCAGGCCTCTGGATGACTTGAGGAGGCAAAGCACCAGCCCACCCTGAGACCCCACCAAAGCGGGATTGTTAGATGAGACAAAAGGAAACCATTTCGAGTTAGCACACAACTGTGGGTCTGTCCGTTAAGCAACTCAACCTGTGCCTTATGCTAACACAGTGAATTTGCGCAAGTTATTTCACCAATCTGTACCTGAGTCTCCTCACCTGTGGAACAGGTAAGAGGATGAAATCTGTTGGCACACGGAAGAGGCAGTCAACGTTTGCCGATGCCATTATCATCAGCAGACACAATTCTAGAGTGATACATACCAAACCGTAAGAGTGGTTCTTTCCCTGCAAAGGGGACTTACAGGGAATTCAGACATTCCTTGCTAAATTTTGCACCAAGTATATGTTTAACTTTGTACTCAGAAGAAAACATGTAAGTACTGAGTATGTTTGTAAAGCAGAGCAGGGAAAACCTGAAACTCTAACTCGTTATCTATTACACAAGATCATACCCACGGCAGCCTGTTCCCTTGACGCCACCCACAACAGGAGCCAGGCCTGGGTTTCCCAAGGAAATGACCACCCAGGAAACTGCTTGGCTGAGTCACCAGACAGGCAGATAACAACTGCAGAGGCCAAAGGGGCCCAGAGCTGAGAGCTGAGAACCGCCCCAAATGTGGCCTCAGTTTTGAGAACCAGACAGGGGGGAAGGAGCGGCTGGTTCCCAGAGGGTTCCTGTTCCAAAAGTTGGCTCCATTTCTACCAGGAAGCCTGCTGCAGGGCCACCTGCTTGAGCAGAAGGCAACTGGGTGAGGGTCAGTGGCAAGGATACATCCTCAAGGGGACAGCCAGGTCCTCCTCAGACAACCACATTTTCCTCTCCCTTCATCAATCCAACCATGTTATTATTCACCGAGCACCTAGGCACTCGGACAGAGTTGAACAAGACAGATAAAATCCCTGCCCTCGGGGGAGAGAAGCAACTGAAATATTAACTACATGAATAAGACCCTTTCAGACGGTGCCAACTGCTCTGAAAAAAAAATAAACCAAAACAAAGTGACATGACAGAGGGTGCAGCGGTGGGTTACTTCATATAGGATGGTCTAGCACAGCCTAGCTGAGGAGATGACATGAGCTGAGACCTGAACCGTGAGCAGGATTGAGGAGATGCAGTGATGCAGCCTTGCAGGAACAGTCAGTGCAAAGGTCCTGAGGCAGAAACAAGCTTAGGGAGGAAGGAAAAAGTGGCCAGGCCTGAGTGTACTGAATTACTAAAGAGGACACAATCCCCAAAGGTGGGAGTGTGGCTTTTTGCATCCACACCAAGGACACTTAATCAAGGGCTCTGCAAACAGTAGGCACTCAATAAATTCTGCTGGCTACCTGGAAGTGTGGCTCTCCTAGGCACTCAGAAGATGGTACCTTATAGCTAGCAGGTGCACAAACAGTAGGAGAGCTGAGCTGTGAATTTAAGCAGGGCAGAGGCCCGGGGTGCTATTTCCTCAAATGCCTGCAGGCAACAGGAAGTTCTGCTTGGCTTCAGGTCACCACTACCCTGGGGGCTCAAGTGAAGAAGCCAAGAGCAGGGGCTTGGAAAGCCTGGATTTGAGCCCTGGCTCCATCCCTGCCCATTTGGGCAAGACACTTAACCCCTTTGTGCCCTAGGTTCCCCAGGGGCAGATAAGGAAGGAATCCATTCCCCACGCCCTCTCCTGCTTTTCCTTGGGAGCCACCAATCTCAGTCCACCTAGTCTGGGTGGAAGAACCCATATTGCTGGTGGGTACAAGGCTCAGGCCTGCCTAATCTGCATATCCCCACACCCTGGCCATCGTGATTGGCTCAGTGATAGGCACCTGACCTCATCAAGTCAATGAAACCCATGGGACTTCCCTGACAGTCCAGTGGTTAAGACTCCATGCTTCCAACAAAGGGAACACGGGTTTGAACCCTGGTTGGGGAACTAAGACCCCACATGCCGTGCGGTATGGCCAAAGAAAGAAAAAGAAAAAAAGAAAAAGAAACCCAGTTTTGAGACTCATTGAAACTTGCGGGAAAACATGTCATTCCATCAAGGTTGTGGAGAAACGGAAAGGGAGCCTGCAGCTACTGGGACTAACGTCACTACAAGTTGAAAAGCCGCCTGACAGTGATGCCAACACAGAACACTGGGACTAGAGCTGGAGGAAGATTCCCAACAACTTCAGTTTGGTCCTGGATCTAGCCACACCTGTAGCCAGCACTATTTCTCAGTTATAGGAGGCAATAAATTCCCTTTTTGGATTAAGCCCGTTTGAGTGGGTTTCTGTCATTTGCAAGCAGAAATCCTGACTAATAGATCCCATCTGTAAATGGAATAAAAACATTCCAATCTCAAACAACCTCAGACCTCTGTTTTCAGAAATAAATAACTCTTAGCATGTAGAGTACTTGACATATCAGGCTCAATACATGATGGTTGTTATTAGCTGCTGCTGAGATGGTGAAAAAGGAAGCCTGTGACAGGCACCTCCATCGTCCTCATCTCCAGATACGTCCTGGTGTTGGAGGGCGGCAGATAGGGGTGCCACACACCTGCTTAGGGGGCTTGTGCCGATTATACTCCTCTCCCCAGAGCTTGGCTTCCATCTGTAGACGCACATCCTCAAAGTACACGTCCCTGTCCGCGGCCTCGATGTAGCGCTTTGCCACATAGTTGGAGGCCCCCTTCCACTGCTGAGCGTGCAGGAAGTTGGAAAGCTTCTTCCTGAGGGGAGAGGCATCAGGGGGCCCGCCTGGGTGTTCTGGATCCCAGCCCTAGTCCCCAGGACGGGAAGACCCTGCCTGACCCAGCCGGCTAGAGCCAGGAACAAAATGCAAGAGGTGGGAGGGGCTTCCCCACCCCACAGCATCCTTCAAAGAGCTGCGAAGGGGGCTTAAGGGACATACTTCCTGTTCTCCTCCAGCCCATCCCCACAGCCGGTCCCAACGTGTGGTCCAACGGAGACCAGATGGAGAGGAGTTTGGGCTACAAGAAGAGAAGCCACTGTCTCCATTTCTTGACTGGAAATGTCACAGTGCCCCTGCTCTCAGGAGCCTGAGGGAGTCTGAGCAGGGCCCCGAGAGGCAGGCTGAGTCACTTACGTCCTGAAGCACTCCCTCATTGCTCCCCGGCCGAAGGGCTGAAAGACATCACACAGCGGGTTATCAGTCCCCACACCCCACCCAGAGGCTACCCTGAGCCAGGAGGAGATTTTCCCCTTGGACATCACCCACCAAATCAATGCCCTGGACCTCAACTCAACCCTAAAATCCCTGGGCCCTCCTTCCTTTACTGCAGCACCAAGGCCTCATAGAACTTCCAGCCTGGAGGCTGCAGGACTGATGAGACCACTCTATTCCCCACCCTAGCTGAGCAGAAGACTCCTCAGGGGGTGAAGATATTATGGGGGTGACGGGGTGGGGGTAGAGACAGTATATGTCAAAGGATGTTTTTTGTAGCCCTGTCTGTAACACCACCCAAATGTCCATCGACAGTATAATGGATCGATCAATCAGGTCTATTTGCTTGACAAAATATTATACAGCCATGAGAATGAACAAATGACAGTTCTAGCAAAAACATGTACAAAACCTCATGGACAAAATGTTGAGCTATACATATACGGTATGGTTCCATTTATACGGAGTACAAAAAGAGGCAAAACCAACCTCAGGTGATAGAATTCAGGGTAGTGCTTACCCTTGGGGGTAAAGGAGGAGTAAGTGGGGCTGAGAGGGGCTTCTGGGGGTGCCGGTGATATTCTGTGTCTTGATCTGGGTGCTAGTTATACACATGTTCACTTGGTGAAACTCATCAAGCTACACACTTTTCTGAGTGTGTGATACACTACAAAATGTTTCACAGATCGATCCTGCCCCTTACTATGCAGGAAGTTCTCTACTTTCTAGTTGATTCCTTTTTCTAGCAACCCACTGAGTTCACCTTGTTAGATGAAAAGTAAATAGGTGGTGACCTGCAAGTTTTGCAAACGGATATACACATTCACGGTTCACTGATTTTCAACAAGAGTGTCAAGAAGAATCTTTTGATATATATGATTAATACATGAAATGCCCAGAATAGGTAAATATACAGAGACAGAAGATAAATTAGTGGTTGCCCATAGCTGGGGCAGATAAGGGAATTGGAGACTGACTGCTAATGGGTAGGTGCGGGGTTTCTTCTAGAGATGGTGAAAATGTTCTGGGACTGATCGTGGTGATGGTCGCATAACTCTGAGTATACTAAAGACCACTGAACTGTACACTTTAAATGGGTATGGGGTATGGTGTGTGAATTATATCTCAATAAAGCTGTTGTAAAAAATGAAATAAATACACAGTACTATAAAGAATCCCCCAAAGTTAAAAAAATAAAATAAAGTGGGTGTGGAGGAGAGGAAGCAATCCCTGATTACACTGGGCTCGAGGCTCTGCTCACCTGAGACGCCATCTTGATCAGAACTTCATCCTCCAGCCACTCCCCGGTGACAGCGTTGTACCTGCAGAGACCAGAACCCACCCCAGGGTGCAGCGTCCATTACCTGATCCTGTCACTCACTAGCTGAAGGCAGAAGACTTTTCTGGGCTGCCCAATGCCCTCGGGATCAAATCTGCTCTCTACCCACAGGCCCAGCTGACCTCCTGGGTTGGGTCTGTGGACACTCCCCCTCCCTCCCAGGTCCCCACCACACTGGCCTCCTTCCCCTTCGTCAAAGGCAGCTATTCCCTCTCCACCATGTCCCCCAGCGCTTAGTTGTGCAGTGGGCGGGCTTGCTCCCTACCTATCTGGCTCCCCCACCGGACTGTAACTCCACAAAGGCAGGCCAGTGAACAGGACCTGGTACAGGGGAGGCTTAATAAACGCATGTTGGATGAACAGTTGAATAAGTAAATATCCTTGTTATAACTGGCCTAGATAATGAATGGCGTGTCCCAGGATGGGAGGTGGCAGCATCCTCGGTCTTGCCGGTGTGAGGCCCAGCCCAGGTCCCGGTGCAGGCAGGGCTGGGGGGAGGGTCCTGCCTCTGAGTCCAACCAGGAAAGGGGCTGCTGGATACACACCCAAGGCAGAGAGGGATGGAGAGGGTTCCAGAACATTTTCATCTCTCTTTTCCCAGGGATCCTCTTTCCCAGAGCAAATCTACCCCTAGGCCTGGCTGGGCCTTAACAGGTTTGCCTGGTAGGAAGCTCCTTGGCTCAGTAAATCCCTAAAATCTTAAACCTCCCCCAGGGCTGAGGTGTTCTTAGCTCTAGCAGATGCCTCCCTGGCCCTCCCTCAGGGGCGACAGACTCCAGAACCTCCCAGCTCGTGGGAACAGCCTTTTCAGAGCCTGAAAAACAAGCAGAGGCCTGGCGGTTAACCCACCCCAGGCCCAGGGTGGGGAGGAAGGCTTGTCAGAGCCACACACCTGCTGGCACCAGCCCATGGCAGTACTGTGCTCAATGATAAATAACAGCAATCATCGTTATTACTACTATGTAGAGGCCAAGGTAAAGGAAGTAGTCTTCCCTCACTTCCAAACAGACTGAAAGCTGAGAGGCGCCCAGAAGTTGGGGGAGGGCAGAGACATGCAACCCTGGAAGGGTCTTAACTGTCCTTCACAATCACTAACCTTACAGAGGACAGAGCTGCTCTAAGTTCACTGAGCATACACTGTGTGCCGAGCCTCCATCAACCGTCACTCAGCCCTGTGAGATCCGTACAAATATTGTGCCCACTTTCCAGATGGGGAAACCAAGGTTCAGAGAGGTGAAAAAACCTTCCTGAGAGCCAAGATTCAAACCCAGGTCGGTTTCAAACAGAACCTTGCTCTTAACCAGCCTGGGTACAACCCACGTGAACAGGAAATCTGTCCCAGTAAAGGGCTGGCTTGCAGCAGAGCTCTTTAAGAACCAGCAATAGAGGTGGAAGCCTCCAATTTAGAAATCTCTGGACATTCTGGCCATCAGTGCCTGACCTCCCTCTGCTGGCAGCCAGGGCAGGTGAAATCAGCTACTATGGTGAAGAAATAAACACAATTTGGCGCAGCCCCTGGTCCCTGGCCCCCAAGGAGCTCAGGGACACCCAGAACCAGCCCAGCACGTGAGTCCTGCTTTTCCAAGGGCCTCCCTGGTAGCCTAGTGTCCTCAGCCTGGAGGCCAGATGTCACCGACCAGCCACCACGCTGCGTTTATAGGCAGGAAGGAACAGAGTCCGCAACCTGGCCTTCTGGGGCCCCGACGATGCTGACCTCAGCTGCCGGCACAGACCCCAGAGCCCACTAGGAGGTCAGCCTCTGAAATGGGGAAAGGTGCACACTAGGTTCTAACCCATCTCCTCACAAGGTGGGAGCAGGAACACATTGCAGAAAGGTGGAGAGGGCTCCACTGTTTCTGCCTGCCTAGCAACTGCTCCCCTTTCTTCTGGTAACAGCACCCCGATTTTCCTTTGGAAAACCACCATCCTCCATTTTCAGAACATACGGACTGGGTGAAGCTGATCCCCCAGCACCTTCTTGCTTGTGGTATGTGATCTAGACCTGGCCAGTGAGAGCAAAGCTCCTGGCACAATGACTGGTTCAGTAACCTGCCTATAACCAAGGCCAGGCCAATGAGATTCAAATGTGGGACTTTTGTTTTTAAAAAAATCGAGAAAGAAAGATCCTTTCCCACTGAGTGAGATGAAATGTGGGGCTCCTAGGAGCCATGTGTGCCACTGATGTAAGACAGTCTATCTGGGGTCAGAGCCAAAAGCATCCTTGGAGCATCTGGGACTAGCCATACGTGAAGCCCACGTAGATGAGTCAACCATTCCTTTCTATGCTTAAGCCACTGCGAACTGGGTTTCTGTCACTTGCATTTGAAAAAGAGTTCTGACTAATTCACAGACACTGATCTGAGTCAGAAAGTTATCTTATTAACTACCTGGGTGACCCCGTTCAAACCTCTCTCTCCACTGGGGCAACTGAGGGAACTCACAGGGTTCACCTGGATGAGTCAGAGCTGGAGGGGTCTACAGAGGTCACAGGACACAAGACAGGCCCCAGGGCAGATCCATGAGTCTTCTAAAATTATGAGTCAAATTAGACATATGTGTGCAACTTTCTGAGATGGCTTCATCAGATTCTCAAAGGAGCGCCAAAGGCTTGACACAACTACTCCAGACTTTATTTAATGAGTAAATACATATAGAGTGCGTAAACAGTACCTTGCAGATGGAAAATTCAGTAAATAAGGACCCTTGTCATCATCACCATAGTCCTCCTTATTATTATGTTGGTGGTAGCGTTTTGTTGTTTTTATTTTTCTTCCTGAAACCCCCTGAAAACACTCTTCCTTCCTTCTGCCTTTTCAAATAGGAAATCTAGACCCTCCCAGCTCTGTTTTGTGAATCTTCCTGGGGCCAAGGCACTGAAAGGCTGGTCTGCTTTCTTTCCCTTTGATAGCAATTGTGGGGTCATGTGTTGAGATGATGGAGCCACAAGACAAAAGTAGCCTGGATCCCTGAGATGCCCTGAAGAGTTACTCAACTCTCACCCAACTTCGTATGAGCAAGAAATGCACCTTTGTTGCATAAAGTCCTTGGGGTATTTGTACTTGCAGCATAGCTCAGCCTAGCCTGTAGAATACACACTTTACAGGATTAAATACACACTGTAAGGATTAAATGAGATCATGCACAATGCCTTAAGCATGCGTAAATACTCAAATACTGGCTGATATTATTATATTCCCTTTTCCTTGATCTCCAAGGGTGCTTAAGCCTCACTGATTTTAAGCAGAAGGAGGACCCAAACCCCAAGGACTCCTTGTGGACTGGGGTCATATAGTGTCTATAGACAAGGTACTGACCTGTGACGTGTGGCGCATTCCGTGGCAACGTCCTCCAGGTGGAACTCGGCCCAGGGGTCAGGCATGTGCTTGGCCTTCTCGATTGCATGCTTCCAAGCTTCCTGCAGAAGCAAAGGGGAGTGTTAGGTCCAGACCAGGGGCTTCTGGGACAGTGCAGGGCAGCTCCTCTCACCCTGTGATTTCCCAGTGTCTCCGACCTCTGGGGAGGCAGACAGCATCAGTCAGAGAGAATCCCTCCCATCTATTATCCTTGTAGGAACATAGTTCCCAAAAGACCTCACATGGGCACAGCTCACATGGGCCCAGCTTTCCCACCGCCAGAAGTGACCTGTCTTAACTACAAAACTGAAGAAGAAACATAATATGTATAGAAAACACATACTGCTTCACTTGTTATCAAAAAGTTGAGAATGAAAATAAGATGATATTCCCCCATCCCGCCTTGTTCAGACTGGCAAACATTTTAACAGCTGGTAATGACGAGTCTGACCAGGATGTGGGGAAACAGGTGTTCTCACGTGCTGTCAGTGGGTATAAACCTCTTCTAAAGGCAATCTGGCAATGTACTAAAACGGAAAAACTGTATTCCTTTATTTTGACCCAGCAATTCTACATCTAGGAAAGTATCCTCTAGAAATACAAACGTAAGTGTGCAAACATACGTGTACAAGAGGTATCACTGTGATTGTGCAAAACTGAATTCATCCCAAACGTCTGTGGGGAGTGGTTAATACACTTTGATCCTATTCATTTAAAATGCTAAACCGCCTTATGGTGGGAATTCTGGACTCTATCAGGCCCAATGTCACCTTTTCATAAATATTGTATAAATCATAAATACACCCCATTTTACTGCCCTAAATGAAATTCATAGACAATTTAACCTTCTTAAACTCAAGAGTATATCAAACTATGCAAAAGATATGTTGCCTTCACATTAACAAAGTGCTAAGTTCTCAGTTAATTATGAACAGATTCCCATGAGATGTTCCAAGGTCCTGGGGGTGCAGGACAATTCCTTGTGCAGATCTGCTCTGCCCGTTGCAGGTTCAGCATCCCTGCCTTCCACCCATTTGGTGCCCCAGTGCCTTCCACTGTTGTGCTGCCCGAAAACATGTCCCCAGACGTTCAAGCCCTGTTAAGAACGGGGCTTCCAGGGTACTAGCTGGGAAAGATGACCAAGGCACGTTGTGGACAGAACATGCTGATTCCCAACAGCATCATAGTACGACCCCAGTTTTTTGTTTTAAGAAGCTCATTTGGGACTTCCCTGGTGGTCCAGTGGCTGAGACTCCACGCTCCCAGTGCAGGAGGCCCAGGTTCGATCCCTGGTCAGGGAACTAGATCCCACATGCCACAACTAAGATTTCACATGCCACAACAAAGATCCCGAGTGCCGCAACGAAGATCCGCACAGCCAAATAAATAAATATTAAAAAAAAAAAAAAAGCAGCTCATTTTACTGCTTTTATAATCCCAAGGTGGACTCCTTTCTTGTCCCCTCCAAACAAACACTCCGACTCTCACACTGGGTAGCAATACCCTCTCCATCTTTTCCTGTAGGGCTTGAACCTTTGCCCGACAGCCTCTACAGAGCAATCAGTGAGACCAAACCTCCCTTCCAGGCCACAGGCCTGAGCCACAGGGAGGGTCTGGATCGTGGGCTGGCCACTGTCTGGGCCTGGCAGATTCCAGACCTCCCCACCCCACAATGGCATCCCTCAGCCTCCTGGACCAGCTCTTAGGTGCTCTTCCACGGACTTGGGTCCAAACAGGACAGCTCCCAGCGCATGCCCCTGGCCTAGGCTCCATCACTGGGAGCCTGCTCAGAGGAGATGAGGCACACACAGACATGCACGCACACGGCCCAGGGCTCCCTTACTGGGGCTTTCTAATCTCTGCAAAGTCTAAAAATGAGGCCCGTAATCTTTTGCTTCCTATTTGGAGGTAATTCATGCTTAATGAAAACACTTGGAAAATACAGAAGACAAAGAAAATTCAAATCTGCCACGTGCCGTCCACCAGAGCAACTATCATCAATGCTTTGGACTAGCTATCTTCCAGATCCCTTACGTGCATTTTTAAATAAAATTGGAATCACACTGCAAATATAACTTACAGCCTTTCAGGAGTGGGTCAATGGGACTTGGTTCTTTATTTAGTGATCTTGATTTTTTTCCCTGATTCCAAATGTTTGATCTGCTTATTACAAAAAAGTACAAGTACTACAGAATTCTGAATTAGAAAGCAGCAGTCCTTTCTAACCTCTACTCCTCTGAAAACCTCAGCTGACAGTTGATTTAGATATTCTGCAGGTTTCCTCCCACGCATTTGTTAACACACACATGAATTTAAGAGCACTGGGACGGTATTGTGTCCTGCATCTTACGTTTCTCCACTTAACACAGGATCCTGGACCCAGCCTTTCCATGTCATACGTACAGACAGGCTGGATCGACCTCGTTTCCCTTCCATGGTTGCAGGATACACAATTGTATAAATGTACCTTAAGCTGTTTCTCAGACCTCAGCTGATGGTTATTTAGATTCTAATAATCCCTCGTATAAACAGTGCTAAAGGGACCATCCTCGTAGCTAATCTCTGCCCACCTGTGCAAGAGCTCAGTAGGACATACTTCTTGGAAGTGTAATCACTGCATCACAAAGTTTAGAAATTTGGAGTTCTCCTCCAAAAAGATTCTCCTAAGTTACACTCCAAGAAGCAAAGAACAAATCACTCAAATTTTTTGACACAAACATCACATCATGAATTTACAAGTTAGCTGTAACAGCTGTGTAACAATCCACTGCATGGGTTTATCATTATTGACTTAACTGTTCACCTGTGGTTCTCCACAGCGAGACTCTGAGCTTGTCACTGCCTTTTCCCTGTTACACATAACCCTGCAGCAGACATGTTTACGACTAAAGCAGTTGTTGGATTTCTGTACTTTAAAAAAGTGCCACAGTCCCCTTTTGTATTCCAGCTGCTGCGAATGGCAGGGACGGCCTTCTGACCCCCACCTGTCAAGGAGCCCGCTGAGTTCTGAGTAGTCAGCAGGCCGCCCTTCTGAGCATGTCTGTACAAGCGCCCTGTTCTCTGCCTGAGACACACGACTTTCTCAATGTACCTCTCTCAACCGGTGACTAAGACACGCCCTAAGCAACCAAAGACAGGGCCCCCCATTCAATGAGGATTATCGACAGAAATTACCTGCTGGCTGGATGCTATGGCAGCAACCAAAAAAAACAGTCAAGGAAAAAAGTATTTCAGAATTAGAGGGTATGTTATTTCACAGGCTCAGAATTACCTTTTTTTTTTACAAACCCAGAAAAAAAATCAAGCCATACCTTATTGGCAACAGGTGGGTTTAATGCAACTGACTTTCTCTGTAAGCACAATATAAAAAGCCCTGTACTGGGCTTCCCTGGTGGCGCAGTGGTTGAGAGCCCGCCTGCCGATGCAAGGTACGCGGGTTTGTGCCCCGGTCCGGGAAGATCCCACATGCCGCGGAGCGGCTGGGCCCGTGAACCATGGCCGCTGAGCCTGCGCGTCCGGAGCCTGTGCTCCGCAACGGGAGAGGCCACAATAGTGAGAGGCCCGTGTACCGCAAAAAAAAAAAAAAAAAAGTCCTGTACTAAGATTCAGTTCCCTCAGCTCTGGTTCCGGCCCACTGCTGACGAACTTGGGGAACCTCTATTTCCTTATTTACAGAAGACAATGAAGAATATTTTGACTACTGGTGGTCAACTTCTTTCCTGTCCCCACCCGTGGGGTAGACGTGCTCCCACTAGAAACAGTGGCTCACCGAGCACCCAGTGCTCATGACAGTTGAACAGCCTCAGCTACACTTAAATCACTGGTACTGTTTTATCCATCAGGTTAGGAAAAACAGGTGGTTACGGAGGACCGGGAAGTGAGTGCTCTCAGACACTGTGAGGAGAGTGGAAGCAGGTACTGCCACCTTTGAGGGCCATCTGGTTATGCCAGATGGTCGGCCAGGGGTTATGAACCTTCTTCACTGACTTCTGACCCAGCCATTCTGATCACCTACCCAGGTGTGCTCAGGTAAGCCAGCCCAAAGATGGTCGGTGCTCGTAACGCTATGTAACAGGCAAGCATTACAGACAACCTGCCAGTCCACAGGGGGATGATCAGGTACACTTGGCATACTTGCATGCAGCCGTTAAAAAGATGACGATGCTGATATGGGCAATCTCTAAGGTCTACTGTCTGGGGGTAAAAAGCAAGGTGCTGAATAAAGCAAACAGCATGACACCATTTACTGGTGGAGGAAACCCACAAATCAGTACTATAGATTTCTTAGACTCACAGACAGAGATCAGACCTGTGGTTGCCAAGGGGGATGGGGGGGTAGATGGGTGGAACGGGAGATTGGGGTTGGTAGATGCAAACTATTACATGTAGAATGGATAAACAACAAGGTCCTACTGTATAGCACAGGGAACTATATCCAATCTCCCGGGATAAACCATAATGGAAAAGAATATAAAAAGAATGTCTCTATGTGTGTAACTGAGTCACTTTCCTGTACAGCAGACATTGGCACAGCACTGTCAATCAACTCTACTTCAATAAATATATATATGAAAAAAATACCATAGATTTCTAAGGATATGTGTGTCTGTAGATATATGCATAAATGTACATTTATATATAAATACATCTTAAAAGGTCTGAAAATTTTACAGCACAGGGAATATAGCCAATATTTATAATGACTTAATTTTAAAAATAAATTTATTTATTTATTTATTTTTGGCTGCGTTGGGTCTTTGTTGCTGCGCGTGGGCCTTCTCTAGTTGCAGAGAGCGGGGGCTACTCTTCGTTGCGGTGCGCGGGCTGCTCATTGCGGTGGCTTCTCCTGTTGCAGAGCACGGGCTCTAGGTGTGCGGGCTTCAGTTATTGTGGCTCGCGGGCTCTAGAGTGCAGGCTCAGTAGTTGTGGCACCTGGGCTTAGTTACTCCGCGGCATGTGGGATCTTCCCAGACCAGGGCTTTAACCCGTGTCCCCTGCATTGCAGGAGGATTCCTAACCACTGCTCCACCAGAGAAGCCCCTATAATGATTTTAAATGGAGTATAATCCTTGAAAATACTGAATCACTATGTTCTACACCTGAAACTAATATAATGTTGTAAATCAGCTATACTTCAATAAAAATTAAAGATAAAAATAAATTTAAAAGGTCTGAAAAGTGATTATTCGAAACTGACACAATGGTTATCTCTGGGAACAGAAGAAGATAAGAGGCTGCTCAAGGTGACTTCATCTTCATCTACATTCTTTTTTTTACTATGAGAATGTCTTCAGGCGTTGCATGTGTAAGTCAACGCTATTAAACAAAGATCACTGGGTTAGATGACCTTAAGGCCCTCACAGCTCTAACATTCTCTAGCTTCAAAGCGCCTAAAACTCAGGTGAGTGGACTAATTATTCTTACATAAAACAGGGGGTTTCACAAAGAGGAAAACATAATCCTGGGAAGAGAACAGAATGGCTTTGGTTCCTCAGAGCCTGAGAGTATAAAATAAAACTAAAGAATTAATTAATAATAATAGTAAATTTCCTGAAATATGCCAGGAGTGAGACCAGACGTGTGGCTAATGTGTTTGCAATCTCTTTGGCACATATGATGTTATCAGCTACTGCTGCTGTTTTTATATCACTATTCTTATTACTACTATCACAGCAATCAAAGCCTCTGGATCTTACATGAAGCATCCAGTAGCTCCTTGAAGCTTCCTTCTTTTTAAAAATTAATTTATTTATTTTTATTTTTGGCTGCGTTGGGTCTTCGTTGCTGTGCGCCGGCTTTCTCTGGTTGCAGTGAGCGGGGCCTACTCTTCATTGCGGTGCGCAGGCTTCTCATCACAGTGGCTTCTTATTGCGGAGCATGGGCTCTAGGCATGCGGGCTTCAGTAGTTGTGGCACACAGGCTCAGTAGCTGTGGCATGCGGGCTCTAGAGCGCAGGCTCAGTAGTTGCGGCACACGGGCTTAGTTGCTCCGCGGCACGTGGGATCTTCCCGGGCTAGGGCTCGAACCTGTGCCCCCTGCATTGGCAGGTGGATTCTTAACCCCTGCGCCACCAAGGAAGCCCGAAGCTTCCTTCTTGAAACATCAACTGTAACATTCAGTAAGCAGATGTTATAAAATATGTTTTCCCCATCATCACTTCTGTAGAATTTAAGAACTACAGCCCTAAGTCAGCCCTACTTACCCCTCCTGACCGACAGTAAAGGGCTTAAACCACAACCAAGGACAAGTAAAAGAAGTGGGAAGAAGTGGAGATGCACATCACGCTCTGGGATGGAAAGAGGCCACACCACTGTGTGGCTGCCCCACTCTGGGCCACACGCATTTAGAGGTTTCGTGCAATTTCCATGGAACCCAGCACGGAATATAATAGCAAAAACCTGGAAACTTCCTAAGGATCCCACAAAAGGAAATACTTAAAGAAACTGTGGCATACCTATACAACGGGCTGCCATAGGCCACTAAAAAAATGATGGACTAGATCCACATTTACTGATGTGGAAAGATATGCACCATTTCTTTTTTCTATTTTTTTTTTTTTTTTGCGGTACGCGGGCCTCTCACTGCTGTGGCCTCTCCCGCTGCGGAGCACAGGCTCCAGATGCGCAGGCTCAGCGGCCATGGCTCATGGGCCCAGCCGCTCCGCGGCATGTGGGCTCTTCCCCGACCGGGGCACGAACCCGCGTCCCCTGCATCGGCAGGTGGACTCTCAACCACTGCGCCACCAGGGAAGCCCACCATTTCTTGATTGCTGAGGAAGAACTGGTTATTAGAGAACGTATATAGCAAAATCCTGTTATTGTAAGGAAAAGTCCCTGTTTATTTAGTCGCGTCTGTATTTATACGGAAATACACACCAAGACCTTCACAGCAATTGTATCTGCACTTTCAAAGTTGTCTTCTGCGAGGAGCACACATTACTTCTATAAGCAATAAAATGATTATAAAGGAAACAAAGTTAAAAATCCTCAAGAAATCTCTCTCTGTTGAAAACAGTAGCTGCAGGTCATCTTCCCTGACCAGTGGGATTCAGAGTCATGGCTAGAGAGGACAGGGAGAGAAGGATGGGAACAATAACCAGCAAAGCAATAACATTCCCTAGGATGACAAAGCGCCCTGTCTCCTGGAAGTCTTTCCTCAGACAGCATCCTGGCCGGCACCTCATGGTAACCTTGCCAAGGACGGACAAGCAGGTGGGATAGTTCCCAGTCTACTGACGAGGTACCCAAGGCTCAGAAAGTGAGGAGGTGATTTGCCTTCAGATCTACAGCAACCATGAAATGGAAGACCCAGGACTCAAGAACGTGGACCAAACACAGAGTTACCATATGACCCAGCAATTCCACTCCCAAGTACCTACCTAAGAGAAAGGAAAACATGGTCACACAAAGACTTGTGTAGCATTATTCAAAACAGCCAAAATGGAGGAACAACCCAAACGTGCATCAACTGATGGATAAACGAAATTGGCACATCCATCATCAGTAAAAAGGAATGGGGCTTCCCAGGTGGCGCAGTGGTTGAGAGTCCGCCTGCCGATGCAGGGGACACGGGTTCGTGCCCCGGTCCGGGAAGATCCCACATGCCGTGGGGCGGCTGGGCCCGTGAGCCATGGCCGCCGAGCCTGCGCGTCTGGAGCCTGTGCTCCGCAACGGGAAAGGCCACAACAGTGAGAGGCCCGCGTACTGAAAAACAATAAATAAATAAAAAATAAAAAGGAATGAAGTACCGGCACACACTTCAACATGGATGTGCCTTGAAAACACTGTGCTAAGTGAAAGAAGCCAGACACAAAAGGCCACATATTGTATAATTCTATTCACATGAACTGTCTGGAGGAGGCAAATCCACAGAGACTGAAAATAACGTTAGTGGGTGTTAGGGTCTGGGTGGGATGGGGATACTGGGGGGTGATGGCTAAGAGGTATGGGGCTTCTTTTAGGGCAATGAAAATGAGCTAAAGTTGGCTGTGGTGATGTGGATGCATCATTTTATGAATACACTAAAAGCTACAGAATTGTACATTTTAAATGGCTAAATTGTATGGTATGTAAATTATATTTCAATAAAGCTGCTAAAAAATTTACAAAATAAAATTAAAGAAGGGGAACCCCTGTTAATCAATATCCAGCATATTCCATAAAGGACCACGTGCTTCACAAAGATGAGTCCCTCCAGCCAGGCTTGACTCTCTTCAGTCTCCTCCTGTTTTCCAGACACCAGGTCACTGACGGCTTCCTGCCCAATGCCAGATGCAACATCTTTTTCCTTCATCCGCCCAGCAGGTCCTTATTTTGCTGGAGGTCCAAAGCTCTTTGGACCCAGGACACCTAAGCTTCTCTTTCCCATTCTGCATTCCCAGAGCACTGGGCAAAGTACCAAAATGGTCACCACCTCTGCGTATGCACAGAGTTTCCTGTGGTCAGTGGGCAGGGGCAGAAGCCCAAAGATGCGAGGTTGGGGTCTCCCCGGGCTCGGGTGGGCAGGGACGCCTTTTTTCCCAGTGAGTCATCAGACGCTCATCCACTTCATTCTGGGGTGATTGCTGTACTTTGACCAAGCTGTTAGAGCCACCCTGGGCGGGTTGAAAGTATCAGTTTAATCACCAAAGTCTACCAAGAAGGGCGTGGGAAGCAGACATGCCTATGCGTCATGGGAGCACCAATGCCGGTGCAACCTCTTTGAAGGGCAATGGGCAATGCTCAGCCAAGTTTTAAACCCACAAACATTTTGCTCCAGCCATTCCACCTCTGGGGATTTACCTGGCAGGAGCACCCCCGAATGGGCACCAGGACACACGCACATGTAAGAGACACACGTAAGATATGCTTACGGAAGCGGTTTGTGGTAGCAAAAGACTGGAAACGACCTTCACATCCACCCACGAGGGACTGGCTAAATATATGACAGTGCCTCCAGATAATGCCATGCTATTCGGCCATTAGAAAAACAAAACAAAGTAAGCAAGACAACACACTGCACTCATGAAGCATCAAGAAATTAAGATCTCAGAGCCTTGGTTTTACTATCTGTCAAAACACCAATCCTCATAGGACTGCTGTGCAGATTCAAGGAGTTGATATGAGTAAAACATGTAAAGCGGGCCTGCCTGATCCACAGTGCCGGTTATATAAGTTCTAGCTGATGTCAGTTCATATGTGCCAATATGGGAAGACAGCACAGGAGTGCAGAACAGGTTTGCGGTAAACTAACATTTCTGTGAAAAAGAAAAGGAAGAGAGTCACGTACGTACATACGCTTATACTCACAAGGAACATTTCTGGAAGGACATCCCCCAGGGAAACAGGGGTCAGAGGTGGGAGGATTACTTTTCACTGTTTACCATTTGTACAGGTTGAATTCTTTCTACCGTGTAGGTATATTATTTACATATTATAAAATACATGTATTTTAAAGTTTGTTTAGATATGTGTATAGATTTATTACAGCACTGTTTGTAATAGGCAAAAAAGGAAACAACCCAAGTGTCCCTCAAGAGGAGGAACTGGCTAGGGATTTCCCTGGTGGTCCAGTGGTTAAGACTCCACGCTCCCGGTGCAGGCGGCCCAGGTTCGATCCCTGGTCAGGGAACTAGATCCCACACGCCGCAACAAAGATCCCAGGTGTTGCAACTAAGACTCGGTACAGCCAAATAATTTTTTTTTTTTTAAAGAGAGGGGGACTGGCTAGATAAACCCATGTACATCTTGTGATGGAATACAACTTAATTCACTTAAAAAACAGGTGATCTATATGTGCTAATTGGAATGATCCCCAAGATATTCTCAGACCAGGAAAACAATTCTTTTAAATAAAATTTTCCACTTTATTAAAAACTTGAAAAACATATGCTTATTCTAGAAAATGTAGACATGGCACAGAAGTAGAAAAAAAATGATCCTATCCTAAGACAAGCTCTGCTGGCGTGTTGATGTACTTCCTTTTAGGGTTTTGTTTTGTGTGTGTGTGTGTGCACGTGTGTGTGTTTACAGAGCTAAATCATACTCTATATTTTGCTCTTTAAAATTAACTCCAGAACAGAAGCACTTTCCCATGTTATGATAAACTGTATAAACATCCTCTGGTTGGCTGCCTGACATTCTACCCAGGGCGTGGCCCCCTGAAGGATTCTCCCACCATCCCCCTGGGAACTCAGGCAAAATGCCCTGGCCTTGACAGTGACAAACTCAACAGTTCACAATACACGTCTGGTACGTGCCCGTGTGGCACCACCTTGGAGGAATGCCAGGTAGCCATTTTGGTTAAACAACTCAGTTGCCATGTCGAGAGTAAATGATAAAACACATTCAGTTTGTTGAGTGCCAGGGAGAGTGAGGTCTGGAAAACTGAGCTGCTATCTCCCTCTGAAGTCACCACTGGCAACAAGAACCCCATAGAGCCTCCCTTCGATCACCTAGGACGGTGGGCAGCCAAGAGCTACATCTCATCCTTAAACAGCCCTTCCTCTGAGTACAGGGGATGAAGTGCGATGGGACACAGCCCCTAGCCTTGAGGTCAGGGGCTGACTCATAAACAGAATGGCATTCAAGAATGACAGATGCACAGAAAGGTCTGCTATGAGCCCCAAGGAATGCCAAGGCGATAGCCAGGGCAGGGCGTCTAGGGAGGCTGGACAATCATTTTAACAGACCCAACTGAAAGAGGTTTCAGGAAGAGGCATGAAAAGAGAAGCCTGGGGCTTCCCTGGTGGCGCAGTGGTTGAGAGTCCGCCTGCCGATGCAGGGGACACGGGTTTGTGCCCCGGTCCGGGAGGATCCCACATGCCGCGGAGCGGCTAGGCCGGTGAGCCATGGCCACTGGGCCTGCGCGTCCAGAGCCTGTGCTCCGCAACGCGAGAGGCCACAGCAGTGAGAGGTCCACGTACGGCAGAAAAAAACAGAGAAGCCTGCTGCAGGAGCAGGGAGAGGTGCGGGGCCCCTGCGGACCATGAGCTACCATCGTCAGTGAGGATTTTGAACTTTCTCTTGCAGAATCGATGAGTTTTAAAGACAGCCGATTATTTTATAAATTTATTTATTTGTTTATTTTTGGCTGCGTTGGGTCTTCGTTGCAGTGCGTGGGCTTCTCACTGTGGCACCTTCTCTTGTTGCAGAGCACTGGCTCTAGGCATGTGGGCTCAGTAGTTGTGGCTTGTGGGCTCTAGAGCACAGGCTCAGTAGTTGTGGCTCACGGGCTCAGCTGCTCCACAGCATGTGGGATCCTCCCAGACCAAGGATTGAACCCGTGTCCCCTGCACTGGCAGGCAGATTCCCAACCACTGTGCCACCAGGGAAGCCCAAGGACAGCCGATTACTAATGTTTGTTTAGGGGAGGGGCAGTTACCTGGCTGTGCTGCTTTATTTTTCTTCTGCGAAAAACATCCTTTTGCACACAGAAGTAATACATACGTGTAGTTTTAAAAGTTCCAATGTTTAAAAATATATACCATGTAGATAATCAAAGTCCCCCTTAATGCCACCCTTTCCCCCAGAGAGAATCACCATTAACTGTTGGATGCAAATTCCTTCTTTTTCTCGTTAGTAATTTTTAAATTGTTTTATAACATTATATGAGTTTTTGCTATGCAAATACTAATATATGTATATATATGTTTTTTGATACAAGTGGGATCATATTTCAACTTGCTTTTTACTTCACAGCACATAAAAATAAAAATAGCTAATTTTTGTTTGTCCTTATTATGGACCAGCACTTTCCCAAGAGCTTTTCATGGATTTTGTTTTCTCCCCACAAAAAATATATCTTGTGTATATCTTGGCACTGTTTTTTTCTTGTTTTGCGGTACGCGGGCCTGTCACTGCTGTGGCCTCTCCTGTTGCGGAGCACAGGCTCCGGACGCACAGGCTCAGCGGCCATGGCTCACGGGCCCAGCCGCTCCACGGCATGTGGGATCTTCCTGGACCGGGGCACGAACCCGTGTCCCCTGCATCGGCAGGCGGACTCTCAACCACTGCGCCACCAGGGAAGCCCCTCTTGGCACTGTTTTGAAGTCAATTCACATAGAGACATTTTTGTTTTAATGTAAATACAGCATTCTGTTAGGACCATGGTCTATAATTAAACAGGCCCCTCTCAATGGAACTTTTGAGCTGTCTCCATTTTTTCTTTATTACAAACAATACTGCAAAGCACATCTTTGAATACGTAAATCTGAACACTTGTACAAATGTTTTTTTTTTTTTTTTTTTGTACAAATGTTTTGTTACTTGTTCTCAACTGAGGGCAGTACCTCCTCATGCGAGCTTTGCAAATATACGGTGGGGAACGTTTTGGGTTGTCATGATAAATAGGGGAGAATATGGCATTTAATGAGCAGGGGTCAGACATGCTGAATGTCCTACAATATAAGGGACAGTCCCACCAAATAAAGAATTGTCCCCACCTGAAACTAATGTAATAGTCTATGTTAATTATAACTCTGAGGTCTAAGTATTTTTTACTTTAATAACTATTGTCAAATGGTCCACAGCAGTTTCTGTTTTATGTAAATACCGACTATCTGTCCCTATCTGTCCTTTAGCAAGATAGCACCCAGTGAAGTGAGCTCAGCACTCATCCCTCTCCTGATTCCGAATAAAGCACCTGCTGTGTGCACGGCACTGGGGATGAATGATGAGGCCACAGGGTCCTGCCCTCATGAAGCTCAAGCCAGACTTATAGACAAACTTCCCTTTGCTGGATCACTCCGTCTGTGTTTCCTTTAAAGGATTTACCATACTGAGTTTTGTGGTCAGAGACTGTGTCCATCCCTCCCTGTCTGAGACCCTCCAGCTCCTGGACCCACTCAGTGTTTGCCAAAAGGCCAAACCAGGCTCATGGCTCCTCTGAACAGGCGGTTGTGGGTGGAGCCCTTCTAAGGGGTCTGCCCCACTAGGAGGCCTCCAGGATCCTCTTCCTCTGGAAGCAGCCCCCGTCCTGTGATCCCCGGCGCCCCACCGTGCTGTGTGCCCTGGCCAGAGGTGACTGACTGGACCAGAGACAGAGGATGCCTGACTCGGGCATCTGAACACTCTGGGCCAAGCAGATTAGATTTTTCTCCTCTTACAGCTGGGATGGAAGAAGGTCAGATCTGTCTTTGCATGTGGCTCCGTCTGTAATGAGGGGACCCTGGGGCTGGGGGGATCCATTTTCCCACTGTGTAGACTGAGGTGCAGAGAAGAATAAAGAATAGGCAAAGAGAGTTGAGGAATGAGACAGAGAGAGACAGTCCTGTGGCCTTCCAGCTTCCTGCATCTGTCCCCTGAGAGGCCAGACATTGTTTCTGCCTGTGGGTCTCAAGAAACACTTCTTGACTGCTAGAATAAATTTCCCTTTTTTTTTTTCACTTGAGTTAGCATGAGTTGGTTTGTGTTTCACAAGCTCTGACCCCTCCGGCCCCCTCTGGCACCTGGATCTCCTCACACGTGGTACACGAGGCTGCAGGGATCCATGTTTCCGCGAGCCTTCCTGACTTACTGGAACAGACAGGAGCGCCAGGCTGCTCCCCTGTCTTCCCACGCTGCCCTCTGAGGGGCAGAGTGTGTGTTTCAGAAGCCACCTTAGGACAGGAAAGCAGGGCAAGCCGCAACCTGACCCTTCAGGGGCCCCCCAACCTCAGAGGGGACCCACGGGCCTATTTTTGGAGCTGCCTGCCCGAGGGAGCTAAGCTAGAACTCTGACTTGAAAGGAAAAATATACAACTGTCTGAGAACTAGAATTATTAATTTTCTAAAAACAGATTAATTCTCCAGTTAGAGAAGAATGACTTCAATTTCAAATCCCAAAGTGGTAACAGGCATTTTCGTTACAGTACAAACTGATACTGTTTGTGAGGATTAACTTAAATAAGGATAACATTACTGCATTAAAAACTTTTTTTCACCACCAGTTATTATACAAAAGTCCAATAACGTTCGCCTTTCTCCCTCTTCTCTATACCAGCGTTGCCATGGTATGAACACAAATTCCTAACAAAATAAGTCCCCTCTTCCTCAATCCAGAAGAAGGATGCCCAGCTCTAAGCAGTGGCTCTTTCGACCACAACCGACATGAAAAACTACATTTTACATCCTTTCTCTAGACCCTCATACGCACAAATGCAGGGATGAAACAAAAATACTTCACAACCGCTATGTCGGAGAACCTGGTTGTCAACAAGCAATTTGGTCACTGCATATGTGAGTGTGTAAACGTGTGTGTACGTGTCCCTAAAATATCTTTACGACTGTCAGTGCTGATATTCTTTCCCCTCCCACCTCCCTCTCCAATATTTTCTAGTCTATTCTGTTCTGTTCTGGGTCTTAAAAAACTGGCCAAGGTTGCCACAACCCACTAGTGGGTACAGAGCAGCTATTCGTAAAACACTGCTCTAAAGTAATGAAACTTATATTAAAACAACCGAATCTTCCCAGGTTAATAGGCATAGCCTCAGATCCAGAATTTACGCACTGGCAAGAGTTTGGAAACAACCTCAACCAGCGACCCCAACCTCCCATCCCTACGGCAGGTGAGCTG
>NW_020173198.1:7032439-7046951 GCF_003031525.2 Neophocaena asiaeorientalis asiaeorientalis
CCCGCTGGAGCCATAGCGCTCGCTTTTGTCTAGGTTGCTGTAGTAGTTATTAACCTTGGAATTAACATTCTGGTATGCCCCCGGGTCATCAGTGATGGGGCAGATGAAGTAACCCTCCTCACCATCGCTCTCTGCATCTGAATCACCAGCCCGGGAGGTCGGGCCGCCATCCACGCCTTCCAGGCGGAAGATGAGGTCTTCCTCTGCCATGTTCCCGGGACGCCCGTCTTACCCAAGGGCTGGGCGGCACAGCCAGAGTTACTGGGCAAATGCAGCAGTGAGGGTCCTGCAAGGAAGCAAGAGAATGGGTGCTGGGGTCCAGGGGCTGAGAGCTTGCAGGGCACCTCACCCCAAATGCCCCTGGCACGGAAGGAGCGGGTACCCTCAGAGTGAAAACTACTTCCACCTTTAGGGGAGACACTGGCAGGCAGTGTCTAGGAACATTTTAAATGTACAAACCCCTCCACCCGGTAATTCCACTTTGAAGAACTCAGCACTTGAAACAGAAAATAAATGCTTCTTAAGCCACAAGGCTGATCTTTTTAGAACATAAATTAGATCAAATCATTTCTCTGCTTGACACTCTCCAGCAGCTTCTCTTCACATTCTTAACAAAATCCAAACGCCTTTTAAGGCTACCAGGCCTGTGTTAGTCTGGCCCCTGTCCACCTCTCCTCCGGCCTTGGCAGCTCTCCAGGCCCATGGGCTTTCTTTGTGTTCCGTGAACACTGGGGGCCCATTTTCCACCTCGGGGCCTTTGTACTTGTTGTGTTCCCTGTGCCTGGAACAACCTTCCCAATCTCCCAACAGTGGGTCTTTCTCATCATTTGGATCCCAGCTCAAAAGTCACCTCTCCAGAGAAATCTTCTCTGATTCAATTCAAAGAACCCCTCTCAAACACACACCCAGTCACTCCCTAGCACATCACCCTGTTTTATTTTCTTCAAAGAGATTTTCCCAAGCAAGCCAAAATCATCTCATTTAACTTCTTTATCATCTGTAGCCCTGTTGCCTTAAGAATGCCTGGCATAGAGCAGGCACTCAACACACGTCCCCGGAATGGATGAGTGGCCTGAAGAGCGTTCTCTGTAGCACAATCAGTAACAGTAAAAAGAGGGAAGAGCCCACAATGACCATCAATGGAGGCCTGTTATATAAACTACAGTTTTTCTACACCATGAAATACTGTGTGACTCTTACAAAGAAAACGGAAGCTCTAGATACACAAAGACATGCAAAGATAGTCAAGAAAGAGTTCAGCAACATTGTAGGATACAAAAATCAATAGTATTTCCATATACTATCAATGAAAAAAATCCAAAAATGAAATTAAGAAAACAATTTTATCTATAGTAGCATCAAAAAGAATAAAAAACTTGGCTAGGGGGTTTCCCTGGTGGCGCAGTGGTGGAGAGTCTGCCTGCCAATGCAGGGGACATGGGTTCGTGCCCCGGTCCGGGAAGATCTCACATGTCGCGGAGCGGCTGGGCCCGTGAGCCATGGCCGCTGGGCCTGCGCGTCCGGAGCCTGTGCTCTGCAGCGGGAGAGGCCACAGCGGTGAGAGGCCCGCGTACCGCAAAAAAAAAAAAAAAAAAAAAACTTGGCTAGGGAATTCCATGGAGGTCCAGTGGTTAGGACTTCACGCTTCCATGGCAGGGGACACGGGTTCAATCCCTGATCGGAGAACTAAGATCCCACAAATCATGCGGCCAAAAAAAATAAAATAAAACATCTTGGCTAACAAAAGAAGTGCTTGACTTGTACAGTGAGAAACAAAATGTGTCAGAAGAAGTGAAAGAAGACCGAAATAAGTGTAAAGATATCCCGTGTTCATAGATCAGAAAATTTAACATAGCTAAGGTGCCAATACTCCCAAAACTGATCTACAGATTCAACCCAATCACTATCAGAATCCCAGTGGCTTCACTGAATAAATTAACAAACTGGTCCTAAAGTTCACATGGAAATTCAAGGGACCCAGAAGAGCCAAAAGAATCTTGTAAAAGTTACAGGAATCTCACTTCCTGAATTCAAAACTTACGACAAAGCTAAAGTAATTAAGACAGGTGATAGTGGCATGAGGATAGACACAGAACCGAGAGTCCGAAAATGAACCCTCACATTTACAGCCAATCGACTTCTGAAAGGGGTACCAAGGCAATTCAATGCGGAAAGAATACTCTTTTCAATAAATGGTGCCAGGACAAGTGAATATACACGCGCAAAAGGATGAAGCTGAACACCTTCCTACATTATATACAAAGATTAACTCCAAGTGGGGACTTCCCTGGAGGTCTGGTGGTTAAGAATCCGCGCTTCTACTGCAGGGGTCACGGGTTTGATCCCTGGTTGGGGAACTAAGATCTCCAAGCTGTACAGTGTGACCAAAAAAACTAACTCAAAATGGATCAAAGGTTTAAGTATAAGAGTAAAACTCTAACACTCTCAGAAGAAAATATAAGAGAATATCTTTGTGACACTGAATTAGGCAAAGCCTTAGATAGGACACCAAAAACACAAGCAACAAAAGAATAGATACACTGGACATCATCAAAATTAAAAACTTCTGTGCTTCAAAGGACACCACCATGAGAGTGGAGAGACAGCTCACAGAATGGGAGAAAATTTTTGCAAATCATGTCTGATAAGGGACTATGTAACGGACTCATACTACTTAACAATAAAAAGACAAATAACCCAAATAAAAAATGGGCAAAGGGGGACTTCCCTGGCAGTCCAGTGGTTAAGACTCCACGCTTCCACCGCAGGGGCACGGGTTTGATCCCTGGTCAGGGATTAACACCCCACATGTCACGCAGCACAGCCAAAAAAAAAAAACAAAACAAAAAAGGCAAGGGATTTGGACAGACGTTTCTCTAAAGAAGATACACATGGCCAGTAAACACATGAAAAGATACTCAACATCATTAGCCATTAGGGAAATACAAATCAAAGCCACACCCACTAGGATAGAATTTTAAAAGTGGAAAATGACAAGTGTTGGTGAGGATGGGGAGAAATTGGAAACCCTCATACACTATTTTTTTTTTTTGCGATACGCGGGCCTCTCACTGTTGTGGCCTCTCACGTTGAGGAGCACAGGCTCCAGACTCGTAGGCTCAGCGGCCATGGCTCATGGGCCCAGCCGCTCCGTGGCATGTGGGATCTTCCTGGACTGGGGCACGAACCCACGTCCCCTGCATCAGCAGGCAGACTCTCAACCACTGCGCCACCAGGGAAGCCCCCTCATATACTATTAATGGAAATGTAAAATGGTGCAGTCACTTTGGAAAACAGCCTGGCAGTTTCTCAAAAAGTTAAACACAGAATTACTATATGATCCAGCAACTATACTCTTAGGTATATACCCAAACATGTCCACAACAAAAACTTGTGACATATGGTTCATAGTAGTATTATACGCAATACCTAAAAGGGGAGACATCCAAACACCCGTTAACTGATGAATGGATAAGCAAAATGTGGTCTATATATACAACGGAATGCTCTTCAGCCACAAAAAGGAATGAAGTACTGATGCTAAGTGAAAGACAGTTCAAAAAAGACCATATATTGAACGATTCCATTTATATGAAAAGTCCAGAGAAGGCAACTCTATAAGAAAGTATGTGAGTGGTTGCCTAGGGACGGGGGAGGGGAGAGTCGGGGGGAAATGGGGAACAATCACTAAAGGGTTTCTTCTGAATAGATGAAAATGTTCTAAAACCGACTGTGTTGGTTGCATGACTCTGTTAATACATTAAAAAACCACTGACTATATTAAATCCACTTTAAATAAGTGGATTGGTAGGTTTGTGAATATACTTCAATAATCTAATGTTTAAAAAAATAAAAGACGTGGGACTTCCCTGGTGGCACAGTGGTTAAGAATCCACCTGACAATGCAAGGGACACAGGTTCGATCACTGGTCTGGGAAGATCCCACCTGTGGCGGAGCAACTAAGCCCATGTGCCACAACTACTGAGCCTGCGCTCTAGAGCCCACAAGCCACAGCTACTGAGCCCACCTGCCACAGCTACTGAAGCCCGCACACCTAGAGCCCGTGCTCCGCAACAAGAGAAGCCACCACAATGAGAAGCCCGTGCACCACAATGAAGAGTAGCCCCGGCTCGCTGCAACTAGAGAAAGCCTGAGCGCAGCAACAGAGACCCAATGCAGTCAAAAATAAAATAAATAAATGTTTTTTAAAAAGATTAAAAATAATAATAAAAAAAAGGAAAAGACAAGAAAAACTGTTACATTTAAAAGCAAGTTCGGGCTTCCCTGGTGGCGCAGTGATTGAGAGTCTGCCTGCCAATGCAGGGGAAGGTACGTTCCCTGAAGGGCCCACAAGAGCGCTGCCAGCACTGCGATGGGCAGTGGGACTGGGAGCTAGGGGGTGGAGGGAAGTTTTTAACATTTTGTACACTTCTGTACTGTTTTAAGTGTCTTTTTTTTTAATTTATTCATTTATTTTTGGCTGCATTGGGTCTCCGTTGCTGCCCACTGGCCCTCTCTGGTTGCAGCGAGCGGGGGCTACTCTTCGCTGCGGTGCGCGGGCCTCCCATGGCGGTGGCCTCTCTTGTTGCGGAGCACAGGCTCTAGGCATGCGGGCTTCAGTAGTTGTGGCGCACGGGCTTAGTTGCTCCGTGGCATGCGGTATCTTCCCAGACCGGGGCTCAAACCCGTATCTCCCACATTGACAGGCGGACTCTCAACCACTGTGCCACCAGGGAAGCCCTGTTTTAAGTTTTTACAAAGCTGGTTGCTTTCAATATAAAAAAAAATTAAAAACTTAAAAAATTTTTAAATCAACTAATTCCAATTATTCTTAACAGCTGTTTCCATCGGGAGGCAGTTTTCTAGACCTGAGGCTTCAGCATTTTCTTGACAGTCATCAGAGCAAGAAATATATTTATATCCTAACCCAGTACCCACCTACAAAATGTAAGCTAAAATTTCAGGAAACTGTACTTAGCCTTACTTTGTACAATGCCCTCTGCTATTTTCGATTCTACTTGTTTTTCTTTCTTTTTTACTCTTTATCTTTAATGCACCACCCACACTGATTATTCAGCTCAGTTTGAAAATCACTGCTCTGGGTGTCAACCTCCGAGTTTGCTTCTGACCCTCTGGGCAATACAGTCATCGCCTGGATCCGATGCCAAAGCCACCTGATCTTGCTTGTTACCAAAATCGTCCCTGGGCCCTGTGCCCACTTCTCCCCACCCTCGGCCGCTCCCAGCCCCAATGCCTCCTCTGCCCTGGTCAGCCCCTGGCCAGAGTCCCTGCTGACCAAGAGACACGGTTGCCTGGAGCTGCCAGCAGCCCAGCCAGGTTACTGGCCTCTGGGGCTGCGCTGGTGCCAGGGGAGGGGCCGGAGCCACAGCCTCAGCTACGGAGCTCCAGGCAGTGTTGCCCAGCAGTTAAGAGCCCGGGCTCAGGAGCCAGGCTGCCAAAGGGTGCAAATCCTAGCTGTGCTACTGGTGACTTTGACCAAATTAGTTCATCTCGCCAACTTCCCCATTTGTGAGGGGAGCCGAGCGGGAAAGTGGCCTGACTGAGGCTCCACAGGAGTTCACAGGGGAATTAGGACCAGAACCCCAGCCCTTGGCCACGTCCCACCACAGACCTGACATTTTCCTGGGCCCTGGGAAACAAAATGAGCTGCAGACAAGCAGCTGTGACCCTAGTTGGCACAGTGCCTCGTACTCGGCGGGCACTTGATATGTTTTCCAGAACTGAGTGAGGGGGATCTGTTTCATGGCTTTTCAGTTGTCATACATTCGCTTTGAAAAGGCAGCTGTGGTAACGCCTGCTAACTGTCCCCCGACAGCTATTCTCTCCTTATTAATAACAGAACCACTGCTTTTTAGCTAAGCATGCGGCCACTCATAATAAGGTCTACGCTTCCCAGATTACTTTGCAATTAGGCGTGACCATGTGACCCAGTTCTGGCCAAGGGGATATGAGCAGAAGGGTTCTATGCAACTTTAGGAAGGGTTTTTTGTTGTTTTTTTTTTTCAATTTATTTTATTCAAGTGTAGCTGATTTATAACGTTGTGTTAATTTCTGCTGTACAGCAAAGTGATTCAGTTATACATACACATACGTTCTTTTTCATATTCTTTTCCATTATGGCTTATCACAGGATATTGAATATAGTTCCCTGTGCTACACAGTAGGGCCTTGTTGTTTATCTAGGGAATGGTTTTTCAAAAGAGGGAGTGTACCCTTCTGCTCTCTCTCCTTCCTGCTGGCTGGAATGCTGGTGTGATGGCTGGAGCTCAAGGAGCTAAATTTATTCATGAGAAGGAAGCCATGTGCCGAGGATGGCAGAGCCGTGAAACAGAGAGAGCCTGGGGCAGCATGATCTTACATCACGCGGCACCATAATTATCCTGGACTCACAATCTTCAGAGTTTGCTATCTAAACTTACATAATAGACTATAATTTTCTTTTTTTCCTACTACTTGCTAATTCTATCTGGTCCAGTGCCCCTTCTCTCCCATGTCATAAAAAGTCACATCATATCTCTTATGACAAGTTGATGCCTGGGCACATCAGCCTAGGAAAACTGTGGTCTCAATCCAGAGACCTAACTTGTAGCTGCTTCCACATCTGCCCATAAAGACCGGACACCTGGAGGATGGTGGATTCCCCTAGACAGGCAAGGAGCCCTCACTGGCGCATAACTCAGCCCCATAATGCCTGTTCCAATACCAGCCTCTTAGGAATCTCCATCTAACCTGGGCTTTGCTCGGCCCACAGACGGCCTCTCTGTGAGCAGAGAGACTGAGACCAGGAGCAGAACCCCAGTTCCCAAGCCGTCAGGATTCTCGAGAAGCTTTCCTCTGCCCTCACTCAGGCATCCGCATCTTCCCCTCCCAGGCCCTGACACATCCTGGGAAGATATTTCTATGGAGAGGCAGCTGAGCAGAGTTCTGAGTCAGACCCAAGTTCAAGCCCCAACTCCGCCACTTACTAGGTGTGTGACTTTAACCTCTTGGCCTCGGGTTCCGCATTATAACCTGGGATGCAGAGCTGTACCCACCCCACTGACTTGACAGTGCTAGCACAGAACAAGCACTAAGACTATAATTATCATCATCATTTTTAGTACCATCAATAAAGGGGGCTGAATCCTGGGTCCCAGCCAGGCTGGTGACCTGGACGCCTGGTTAGCAGCCAAGCCAAGCTTCTTCAGGGGTCCTCAGGGAAGAGGCTGTCTTCGGCTCTGGCCACTGAACCACTGCTCTCACTGCATCCTGCTGTAAAGGGCTTCTCTGACAGCCACTGGGACAGGAAACGATGATTGCAGTGCCTAGGTCAAGGCCTGTGGGCCAAGCCACAGTGACCACCGGCCCTCCTTGGGGCTCCCCTCACCCCCAGGAGCTGCCTTCCTGATGTAGAAATGATCTGGAATCTCCCACCCACCACTCCTGGAAGCCAGCACCCCAGAGCCAACACGGGCTGTGCTGGGCCACCAGTACACACACTAGTATATGGCCAGCACGGCAGAACTCAATGGTCTTCAACTGCAACCACAATGGACGGGGTGACTTATGGACCACCTCGTGTCATGCACCTGTTTCTGTTTGGGGATCTGCTTCTCCCCCACTCTCCAGTCATGGGGTTGGGGTTGGGGATCCACCCCCAGGTAACGGGGTGTGTCACATGACCCCACTAAGCCAATCACAGCACTGGGCACCTGGCCATAGTGATTGGCTCAGAGGTGGGCATGTGACTCAAGTCAAACCACTATGGCCTAATCTCAGGTAAGCCTGGGGCTTTAGCTTGAGCAACTGGAAGAGAAGGTCAGTCCTTTCCTGCAGGACGTTAATCTGAGACAGGGGCTGAGGCCACCAGAGAACAAAGCTGACTTTTGGTGAAGGGCAGAACAAGAGATGAAGAGAAAAATGAACAGTGATGACATCATTTGAGTTCTGAATCCAAACATGCCTGGGACTCATAGATACAGAAACCAAAAGTAGTGGGGACAGAGATGGAGGGGCAAGTTAAGATATACGAGCTACTATGTATAAAATAAATAAGCAACAAGGATATATTTATAGAACAGGGAATTACAGCCATTATCTTGTAATAACTTTTAATAGAGTATAATCTATAAAAACACTGAATCACTGTGCTGTACACCTGAACCTACTATAATATTGTAAATCAGCTATGCATCAATTAAAAAATAAAGTTGGTGAAAATAAAAGAAACAAAAACCAAAGCTCAGTGTAGTGCCCGAGACACGATGCTCTGCGGTCACAGGGCCCAGTTTGAATCCTGGCTACCCAGCTAGGAGCCTGAAACAACAGACTCCATGTGGCAGGCTGGGACTTCCTTGAGTCTCTACCTGCACTGCGCCTGGCACTGAGCAGGGCTCATAAAGTGCTAATCAAATACCTTTCCAGGCTGAGTTTCATTAATTTGCTGCCGGTGGGGAGGGTAACAAGGTGTGACATCAGGAGTTACTAAGTCAAGCCTCCAGCTAAGAGTTCAGGTCAGTGACTTATTAACATATACACCCCCAGGATGTGGTGGGTGCTCATGAATAAACATTTATTAAAACTATTTCAAGAAATAATACAGTTCATGTGAGAGAAAAAGGACTGATTTACAGATGTCCCCACCCAAGAACCAGTCCCCACTCACAACCAAGTTCTCACTTCCCTGCCCCTGCACCCTAAGGACACTCTTTCTGGAATGCCTTTCCCACCTGCTGCCAAACCCCTCTGTTCCCTTCAAAATCCAGCTCAAATTTTTACCCCCTCCGGAAAGCCTTCTCTGGGTGGTTTCCGGTCTGTAAAACGGGACAGCTAACCCCTGGAGCTGTTAGATCAGGCCCATGGTGCCTGACAGGGAACTGTCCTCAAAAGCACCAGCTGCTATTACGCTCTGACCATACCCCACTCCCCAATTCCTAAGTCACTTTCCTCCTCCCAGGCCCTTCATAAGCATTTCCATCATAGCCAGAGACCCAACAGTCTATGTCACGGGCAGAATAATGCCCCTCCATAGATGCCCACATCGTAATTCCCAAAGCCTGTGAATATGTTCCCTTATGTGGCAAAAGTGACTTTGCAGGTGTGATTAAGGATCTTGAAATGGGACAGTATTCTGGATTATCCAGTGAGTCCTTATAAAAAGGAGGCAGGGGCTTCCCTGGTGGCGCAGTGGTTGAGAGTCCGAGGAAGAGATGTGACAATGGAAGCAGGAGTCATAGAGAAATTTTGAAGATGCTATGCAGCTGGCCTTGAAGACGGAGGAAGGGGCCACGAGTCAAGGAATGCAGGTGGCCTACAGAAACTGGAAAAGCATGGCAACAGATTTTCCCTACAGCCTTCAGAAAGAACATGGCCCTGCTGACACTTTGGCTTTTGAACTTCTCATCTCCAGTACCATAAGAAAAGAAATTTGTGTTGTTTTAAGCCACTAAATGTGTGGTAATTTGTTACAGTGGCAGTAGGAAACAAATATAGTCCAGAACAGCAGGGTAATTTTGCCCCCTCAGGGGACACTTGGCAATGTCTGGAGACACCTTTCGTTGTCACACCTCTGGGAGTGCAACCGGCATCTAGTGGGTAGAGGCCAGGGATGCTGCCAGCATCTTACAATGCACAGCACAGCACCCCACGACAAAGAACTGCGCAGCCAAACTGTCAACAGTGCTGAGGCTGAGAAACGCTGCTCTAGAATGACTCTGGCGGATTCCAAGGAGACTTCCCCCAATCCACCCTCCCTCATCTCCTCTTTATTTTTTTTTATTTTTTATTTTTTTGCGGTACGTGGGCCTCTCACTGTTGTGGCCTTGCCCGTTTTGGAGCACAGGCTCTGGACGCGCAGGCTCAGCGGCCATGGCTCATGGGCCCAGCCGTTCCGTGGCATGTGGGATCTTCCCGGAGCGGGGCACGAACCCGTGTCCCCTGCATCGGCAGGGGGACTCTCCACCACCACGCCCCCCCGCCAGCACCCCACCGTTCCGTGGCATGTGGGATCTTCCCGGAGCGGGGCACGAACCCGTGTCCCCTGCATCGGCAGGCGGACTCTCAACCACTGCGCCACCAGGGAAGCCCCGCCTCATCTCCTCTTTAAAAACACATCTCCACGCATACCAGAGACAGAGGAATTAGCTTACTCGCTGATGAGAACAGCAACCCGCAGCTGGACCCAGAGAGACAAGTCAACATTGACTCTGCTAAAGCTCACCGTTGCAATTCACTGTCCTTCATTCATATAAAACTGTTAAGGTACAAAGGCTACTTTACTGTTTTAAAAATCAGAAAAATACATTTTAGAATACAAAGCACAATAATATAATTACAGCTTCAATTGACAAAATGCACAAGGTTTGAATTTTAATTTTTAATCGTTTGCACCCTTCTCATGTTCCCAGGATACTCTGTCTTCCTGGTGGGTCAGACCAGAGAGACAGTGTGTCTGACTTCTCAGGGCAACTCTGTGTTTACACAGCCTCTTGGTGGCCAGACCACGTGAGCGTCTGGAACAAAAGGGGCCGTGTCTCAGGCCTTCTAGCTACCAGCCCGGAGCACAATGCCTGGCACACACTAGGTTCCCTGTAAACGCAGGCTGCATGAATGAATAACTGAACAAAAGTGGGCAACTTCTGCGGGTATAATGAGCATTGTAGGCATGGAGGAATGGAGGGACTATCGGGTTAGAATTACAAGGCATCTGGGGGTTACTTAGCCCAGAGACGCAGCTGAGATCCCGAGTGGGAAAGCCTGGGTCATGGGGAGGCCTTCAGAAAGCAGCCAAGAACAGGATCGGGCCCAACAAGTCTTTTGGGATGAACAGATCTGTGTTCAAGTCCCGGCTCTGCCACTAGCTGAGTGATGTTGGGCAAATTACCTAACCTCTCTGAACCTCAGTTTCCTCATCTATAAAATTCACTCATCCACCAAAGTGGGGCAGAGTGAGCAAGGCGAAGAAGAGGTGAGAGAACTGGTCTGTGGCACAGAAGCCAACTGTCCACTATGGATCTGTTCTCCCCTGCCCAAATCCTTTTGCATCTAGGTGGGGCCATGCGACTACATTTGAGCTAATGGGATGTGGACAGAAGTAACCTGCACTGCTTTCAGGCCCTCCCATCCCCAAGGCCCATTTTCCATGACCTGGTCAGCCTCCCCTCCACTGCAATCCGGCCCTGAGACATGTAGCCCAGAACAGATTCACAGCATTTCAGCACCACTTATGAAGCTCTTACTCCATCACGCTTGTCAGCTCCTTGGAGGCCAAGCGTTGCCCCTCCCTTGGCTCGCCCACACTGTGCCATCTGCTTGGCACACGCTCTAGCCTGCTCTCCCTACCTGTCCCCTGGCCAACTCTGCTCATCCCTCAGGTCTCAGGTTAGATGTCACCTCCTCCAGGAAGCCTCCCCTGAACCCCAGGAGGTACGCACCACTGGCTCCATCCTACAGATGAGGAAACTGAGGAACAGAGAAGTTAGTGACTTGCCCCAAATCACATGGCTAGAAGGTGGGGGAGGTGGGTCTGAAGCCAGTGCAGCTCTATCCAGGGCTTCACTCAGCCATCACTTGCTAAACCACTTTTTTTGGGGTTTTTTTTTTTTTTTTTTTTTTTTTAAGAAGCAGGCTCACGGGCCCAGCCGCTCCGCAACATGTGGGATCCTCCCGGACCGGGGCACGAACCCATGTCCCCTGCGTCGGCAGGCGGACTCTCAACCACTGCGCCACCAGGGAAGCCCTGCTAAACCACTTTTAAAGTGTGATCCTTGGACCACTAGCAGCAGGAGCAGCGTCACCTGAAAACTTCTCACATGTGCAAATACTGGGGCCTCACTCCAGTCCTGCTAAAGAGAACTCTGGGGCTGGGCCCAGCAAGCCATGGTTCAACAAGCCCTCCAGGTGGTACCAATGTTCACTAAAGTTCAAGAACCAATGGTGGAGAGAATGGTCTCCAGCTGAGCCTCCTGCCTTTCAGCCACACCCTGTGGGGTCCTTGCCAGGTCTAGAAAGCATCACAGCTGGAGAACGGAACAATGGCCGCCCTCTGACTTTCCAGCCCTCTGAAATGCTTCTCTGGGTGTTCCACAGCCCTGGGACTTTGGGGACCCAGAGAATGTCATCTTCTACTTCGTCATCAGCCTGTTAGTGACTCACTCCTTCCTTCATTTGAAGCCTTCTTCTTGTGCCCATCAGCCTTGCCTGCAAGAGTTTAATCTAAGCTACTTTTATCCTGTGGTGGTCACTATCACCACTTTCTTCTAGAACATTCTCAGTTCACGGGGATTAAGTCTGCAGTTTCTTGGTCAGCAAAACTGATCTCCCCAACACAGAAATGTTTATTTTTTAATCAGTCCAGCCAGCCACTATTACTTTGAATGCAGTCCCGATCATCAACTTTTCCTGTATCAGCTTTAGGAACAGGGCCAGAAAGAGTAAATCCTAGAGAATGAGCTTGAACAAATCCAAGTTTCTGCTGGTGACCCTCAGCTTTCTTCCACACTGCTCTCAGTGTCCTGGCAACTGGATGCCAATCCTGCCAAAGACTGGACAAGACTTCTTTGGGGAATCTGACCAGTGTGAGAAAAAAGGCCTAAAGATACCCTTCCCCTGTGGAACAGCCCAGTTAGATCACCCTGAGGAGAAGGCCACAGCCAGCAAGCCTCTTTCATACCCAAAGACCTTCCGAAGAGCTTCCTGGAGCCCCATACTCTTCAGTGGACAGCCACAGACCACCAGAGAGGGGGAAAGAAGAGGCTCTGCTCCACAGTCATTCAGAGGCCCAGGCTCCTTCCAGCTTGTGGCTCTGCCCTTCTCCGGGCCCTCAGAGTCCTCTCAACTCTGCTGGTAAATGAGGAAAGTGGGGAGGTTTTTAGGGTCCAAGCTTGACGGGGGCACACATTCTTTCTGCTCACATTCCATCAGCCAAAACTCAGTCATGTGGCCCACCAAACTGTAAGGGAGCCCAGGAAATATACCCAGGTGATACCCCAAGAAGAAGAGGACATGGGTGACCAATAGCCATCTCTGCCACATAATTCATTAAAAATGTTTTAAAATCATATCAGTGATATATCCTTAGTAGTCGGCCAGAAAGTACTGTTCTGTCACCAAAAGCACACACACACACACACACACACACACACACACACACACACAATACCCACCGCAAATCACAGAACATACACAAGCGATCATATGTAAACTGAATCCATTTCAAGGGATGGTCAGGCCCTGACTTCCTGCTTCCCCACCCCCTGCAAAAGATAAGAACTTGGGATCCCAGCCGACACACCCTCTTTAAGAACAGGAGAGGAGAGAGGATGGCAATCTCAACCATGTTACATCTAATTTCCCATCATCAAGCAGCTTTACTGTATTTGCTGAATAAATGCATCGACCAAACAATGACCGTAAGGTGCTGTGGAGGCCACAGAGAAGGATGACGCCTGCCAAACTCTATCTCCTAAACCCTACCTCCTACCACTGGCTTCCTTTCCATCACCTCCTCCAGGAAGCCTTCTCCAATAACCCTCCGTCCCCCCCACCCCCCACCCCCGAGTGGGCATTATCAGCTCCACCTGCTTGCTCTGTAGTCCCAAACTTAGTCCATCTTGCTTATTAGTATCTGCCGGTAGACCACTCTGGATCTGTCTCCTCCTCTGTAAAATCAGAGGGGTAGACAATTTCCTGGCTGAGCTGCCCCAAGGCAGGCAGCTTCCAGGGCCGAGGACCCAGAAGTCAGGCTCCCATAGAGCGTCCCCACAAGGCAGACGGAGCAGCGCCCCCCGGCCAGCAGCCCATCTGTCTCACGCGGGGCGCAGCTGGGCCGGTTTCCCGCAATCCCCCAGGCGGGTGGGGCGAATCTAGGCCGGGACTCACCCGGTAGGCCCCAGCCCCGCCACACGCATATTAACGCCCGGCCCCTTGGCGCACAGGTCCACGGAGCCTGCCAACACCCGAACTCCTGCAGTCAACAATGCAGCAAGGGCGCGTCTACACGGTCCTCGAGGTTCCCGGAACTTGGGCCTCTCGTTCAGGGGCCGGGGTCGGGGATGCAGGCCCTGCAGGGGAAGAAAGGCAGCGCTGCCCCCACCCTCTGCGGGCCTCCAGGAGCCGCGGGCGGAGGCCCCAAGCTGCCTCTCCCCGACCGTCACGTGCCAAGTATTTTACCAATAGACACTAACGATAATCGGCACGACTCCCCCATTTTACAGAAGCAAACACTGAAACCCGAGGAGCTTAACCTCCACGCTCTCCTTCCGCTTGGGGCCCCACTTTTAAGCCTCAGACCCTCCGCGCTCCGGGCGCCGGCTGCACCCGGGAGCACAGGCTTGCAGCGCCGGATCCCGGCCCCCCAGGCCAACCGCCGCCCTACCTACCTGTCTCGGGCGGAGAGGCACGGCAGCCGCTGCCCACGGCCGCGAGGATCCAGAGGAGCTGGCAGAGGCTCGAGGCCCGGTGCTCCAGGGTGCAGGGCGGGCGGGCCCCCCGAGAGTGCCGGGGAGCGGCGAG
>NW_020173198.1:7047116-7106495 GCF_003031525.2 Neophocaena asiaeorientalis asiaeorientalis
CCGGGGCGCTGGGGGCGCGTTCCAAGGGCAAGGGCGCCGGCGACCGTCGGCTGGGCTAGGGCAGCTGCAGCGCGCGGCGTTCGGGCGGCGTATCCGGACACTCGCCGAGCTGGGGCTGTGGCTGGGGCAGGAGGCTGCGGGCAGGGGCGGGGCCGCGGGCGGGCGGGCGTAAGCTCGGCGCGGCGCTCACGTGGCCGCGGGTAATGACTATCACCGCTCCTGCAGCGGCCGCTTGGATCTCCCGGCGCTGCGTCTGCGACTCCCCAGCCGGCTGAATACACGGCGTCCGGATCTAACGCGTGGGGCCGGCCAGGCACCTACCAGCGAAGGGGGCGCCCTCCCAGCGGGTAATTTCAAAGGGGGCAGCTAACCCGTCCCTCGCCCACCGCACCTTCCCATTCTCCATCCGATGCCCGCCTAGTTCCTGTATTCGAGTCCTTTCCAAAATCAGTAGTGATCGGATCTCATTGTACGTCTCTATGCATAACCTTGCAATATTTTTATCAGAAATTGCTTTTTTTTTCCCCTCCGGATTTCTGCTTTGTGAAAACAGGCACTTATGACTGTGGCAATTATTTGTGTAATACGTTGCTGTATTCCTAACTCAGCGCACAGCCTGGCACATAGTAAGTGCTTTAATAAATACCTGTAAAATGAATGACTAAATATGGAAGGTATAAAGAAGAAAAGGAAATAAAACTAATGATAACTACTGTGAACATGTTCATATTATATTCTTCCAGATATTTTTTCTAGTGAAATTTTTAAAATTTCACAACTCTTATTTTAGAAATAAAAGTAAGGGACTTACCTGGCAGTCAGTGCGGTGTGGCCAAAAAATAAATAAATAAAAGATATAAGTAATAACAGTAATATTTATCAAGCTATTTATCGCATTCCATCTTCACACCAACGCTAGTACCGCTACTTCACAGATCATAAAACTGAGGCTTATAGAGATACACTTGCCCAGAAGATTTACAAGGTGGCTCCTTCCTCTTGGCAAAGGGCATCTATCTATATTACAGGGCTCCTGCTGGTTTGGAGTCTGCTGAGTCACTCTGTGTAGTAAAAAAGGGGAGAGGAATTTGAAGGACCCCCGCAGGTGAGAGGAGTGCAGGAGCCAGGCAGGGGCTGCCAGGGGCTGTGGGAAGGATGAGGAAAGGAAAGGCTTCCAGTAGGGCGATGTCTAATGGGGACTGTTTAAATAGTTCGTGGTGGGGTTTGTGACCTAACCATTTACCTCTGCCCCAAAGAGTTCTTCAGTCAAAGCCTCCTTGGACTGGAATGGTATATGTGACCAAGTTCTCCCATGGAACTGGAGGGCGGGCTGAGTGTCCAGGTGAGCCCCAGGCAAACACAGAGAAACAGGTGTGTGCAGGCAGGCCAGAGACAGACACGGTTATCTGGGTATGCATATGGGAATACATACATTTTTCCTAACAAGAGTGGACTCATCTATTTCTCCTTTCTACTCAACACTAGGTTGTAAACATGTTGACCACCCCTATGGTCAAGGGCCACCTGTCACTTGTAATGCCTTCTTTGATGAGCCTTTTTGGGGTTGTAATAAAAGCTGATATTTACAGGGCATTTATTTTGTGTCAGGTACTGTGGTAACTGCTTTACAGACATTATTTCTTTTAATTCTCATCCCAACCCTCTTACTCTCCTCACTTCATACACAGAAAGAAGGAGGCCGGTTAAGTGACTCTCCCAAGTTTACATAGTAAGTTGCAGAATTTGACCCAGGTCTAGGTATATACTGACCTCTTTAATGTCCTGTCTATAAGCCTTGCCTCTTCAGTTTTTGTGGCCCCTAAAAATTCAGATCCCATTGGGAGAGTGAAGTCCTTCAGCTTACCAGCTGCAATGGCCCCTGCAGGGAGAAGGTTCAAGTTTATGAGGCTTGGGGAGTGGGTGACATTCAGGCAGCATCTCATAAGGTGGTGAAGGGAATGAAAAAAAAGAAATAGTCCTGAAACCCATCATTGAGTGTTTTAACTTTTTGGCCTCTGTACTACAAGTTTCAGAAAATATCAATACAAGATCTAGAAGATATAATCATTTTGGTTTGAAGTATTGGCTCCTTTAGTCACCTTGAGAAAACTCCTCTGGCTTTTGGCAAAAAACAAAATTGCACCTGAAATTTTGACCATGAGAAAGTTGGGCAAGGACAAAGAGTCTGAGCTAGTCTGTCCAAGCCCAAAGCCAGACAAAAAAAAAAAAAAAAAACGACTGTTCTACTTATAGCTCTGTGACCCCGCGCAAGTTATTTAGCTTCTCTTTTCCTCTTTAATCTCTTCTGTGCATAAGCATCTTGATTTGTCTTCAAGGAGCCAGTCCACCCTATTCTCAGTTCATGAAAACTGCCCTCCACACTCTTCCTGCTCTAAGATTGGACACACGATTAGACCTGGCCAATCAGCATATTCCATCCCTTTTGCCCCATTCACTGGTGCTGGGATGAGTATGTAACCAAAGCCAAGCCAATGAGATACTAATCTGGTTCTTTTATAGAAACCATTTAAAAAGAGAATCTCTTGGAAGCAACCTAAATGTCTATCAGCAGATGAATGGATAAAGAAGATGTGGTATACATATATACATGTAAGGGAAAAATTAGGAATTTGGGATTAAAAGATACACACTACTATATATAAAATAGATAAACAGCAAGGACCTACTGTATAGCACACAGAACTATATTCGGCATCTTGTAATAACCTATAATGGAAAAGAATCAGAAAAATAATATATATGCATATGTATAACTGAATCACTTTGTGTGCACCTTCTGTAACAGTTGTGTTAGTTTCGGGTGTGCAGCAAAGATATATATATATATTCTTTCTCACATTCTTTTCCATTTTAATATTTACAAAATATAGAGAGCTTTTATAACTCAAATAATAAAAAGATAACTCAATTTCAAAATGGGCTAAAGATTTGAACAGACAGTTCTCCAAAGAAGATATATAAATGGCCAATAAGCACATGAAAAGATACTCAACATTATTAGTCATTAAAAAATGCAAATCAAAACTACATCCACTAGGATGGCTACGATCAAAAGTCAGATAATAACAAGTATTGGCAAGAGTGTGGAGAAATTGGAACACTCATACACTGCAAGCAGGAATGGAAAATGGAAAACAGTTTGGTGGTTTCTCAAAAACTTAAACATGGGGTTACCATACAACCTAGCAATCCCACTCCCAGGTATATATCCAAGAGAAATGAAAACATGTCTGCACAAAAACATATGCACAAATGTTCATAGCAGCATTATTCGTAATAGGCAAAAGGTGAAAAAACCCCAAATATCCATCAACTGATAAATGGATAATTAAAATGCGTTATACCCATACAATGGAATATTACTCGCAATAAAAAGGAATGAAGCACTGATAAATGCTAAAACATGGATAAACCTTAAAAACGGTATGTTAAGTGAAAGGAGCCAGACACAAAAGGCAACAGATTATATGATTTCATTTATATGAAATGTCCAGAATAGGGAAATCCTTAGAGACAGAAAGTAGATTAGTGGTGGCCCACAGCTAGGAAGGGAGTCGGGGGGTAATGGAGAGTGACTACTAAAGGTACGGTATTCCTTTTTGGGGGGATGAAGATATTCTAAAATTGATTGTGAGGAGGGCTGAATAATTCTGTGAAGATACTAAAAAACAATGAACTGTACACTTTAAAGGGGTGTCTTGTATGGTATGTGAATTAAATCACGATAAAGCTGTTACCCTCAGAAAAGGGTTCCTGGTATCCTCACGGTGCTTCAGGGGGTGGCAGCAGAAGAGAGGTCACCAGGAATGGTGCTCTAGCCCAATCTAGGTATGTGGCTGCTCCCAGCTTCAAGGGATGGGTGCAATCCTTCCACGGGCTCAGGGAGGGTTGGAGAACTGCTCTAGACACATATGCCATGGGAATGAAAGGCTTCTCAAGCGCTACCTGCTCAGATTCCCTGTCCACAGGAAGCCGTGTCCATGGGAGTTTAAGGCAGTTTTAGGTTCACAGCAGAGTTGAGTGGAAGGTTTGGAGATTTCCCATATCCTTCCTGCCTCCACACAAGAATAGCCTCCCCCATGATCAACATCTCCCACCAGAGTAGTGCATGTGTTACAATTAACAAACCTACACTGACACCTCATAATCACCTAGAGTCCACAGTTTATATTAAAGTTCACCCTTGGGCTTCCCTGGTGGCGCAGTGGTTGAGAGTCCGCCTGCCGATACAGGGGACACGGGTTTGTGCCCCGGTCCGGGAGGATCCCACATGCTGTGGAGCGGCTGGGCCCATGAGCCATGGCCGCTGAGCCTGCGCGTCCGGAGCCTGTGCTCCACAACGGGAGAGGCCACAACAGTGAGAGGCCCGTGTACCGTAAAAAAAAAAAAAAAAAAAGTTCACTCTTGGTGGTGTACATTCTGTGGGTTTGACCTAACTTATAATAATATGCATCAACTGTTACAGTAACATACACAGCAGTCCCACTACCCTAAAAATCCTGTGTTTCACCTATTCATCCCCTGCATCCCCCTCGATCCCTGGGAACCACAGTGGGATGTTTTTAAGCAGAAGCTTTAAAAGAAGTCCTTGTATGGGAACGTGTGTATGTGCATAGCTGATTCACTTTTTTATAGAGCAGAAACTAACACACTATTGTAAAGCAATTATACTGCAATAAAGATGTTTAAAAAAAAAAAAAAAAGTCCTTGAAAGTCCTCCTTGGCTCCTTGGCTCAGGAGGTCCAGGGCCTACTGGGCACAAAGTCATCACAGGGCCATTCAACAACCCACCTGTAGCTACAGAAAGACCCACAGAAGCAATGAAATGACCCCTCTTCTGTCTTTTGGATAGTGTCTTTCTTCCTTTCTCTTGCACAAGGCAAACCCCAGGATTAGGGTGGGGTATGTGTGGGCCTCTAGTTGCCCCTACGTCTGCATAGGGAAAGACGTAGCTAAACTGTTACTCATTATAATGAGTTGTGGGATTCAGCTGTGAAGGAGGAAGGTGGTGAGGAAGAGAACCTCCCTTTAACTTTATCCAGAAGGTTTGACATTTGAAAAAAAAATTTACAATGAGCATGCATTACATTATATTTCAAACCTAAAAAGACAAAGAAGCACCTTCCTTTACCAAAGTGTTGACAGAGCTTAACTGGGTGGAGAAATTAAAGGTGATTTTATTCTCTTATTTGTGCTTTTCTTTCTTAGCTTGGAGTTTCAACAAGGAACATGTATTTATTATTTTAGCAAAAGTTATTTTTAACTGTTACTTAAAAAGAAAAAGAAAAGAACAAAAACTAAACAGAGCCTAGTTGCCCTGGTTTCTGTAGCCTCCCCACCCTTGCCTGCCTGGGCCTAGGTTTTGATAGGAACTGCCCTGCCAGCCTCAACCTTAAGGCATAAATCACCAGGAAAGCCGAGTCAGCACTACTGCAGAAGTCTGCAGGGAGACAGGCCTGCTCACTGGAGCAGACGAGCTCATGGCCTTACTTCCACTGGATTTTTGTTCTGGTGAAGCACCTTTGTCATGCAAGTTCTGAGCAGCTCTGCTTCTCCCGAAAGACCTGATTTTTGCCTGATCTGGCCTAGTAGGTGTTGGATAAATGTTTACTTGAATTAAATTATTAGAAACAGAGAGTTGGGAGGGGAAGGGTCACATTAGAGTTCAAGCTCGTACTGCTCGTCACATGACAGGCCAATAAATTGAGAGACGAGGTATTGGGGCAAGGAATAGCAGCTTTATTTGGAAAGCCAGCAGAGTGAGAAGGTGGTAGACTGGTGTCCCAAAGAACCATCTTCCCCATGTTAGAACTCAGGCTTTTATATTAAAAGGAGAGGGGGTGTGGTTAGTTGTTGTAAACTTCTTGGTGCTGGAATCCTTTGTTCTCGCAGCTGTCCACATAGGTCAGGTCACCATGTTCCTGTAAACCTCCAACAAGACAAATGTTCTTTTCTGTTCTGCAACTTTTTCTCTCTAGAAGAATGGAAAAGTGTTAAGTTTAAAGGTCAGAGCCTTGAGAAGGGAGTATCCTGTATGTTTCAGGCTAGAGGCAACAATCTTTCACAAAAGGTGCAGAGCCAGCATGACTAAGCACAGGCAACAGGGCACAAAGGTTAGAGTTAAAGGAAGAGATTCAGCATGGAGTCAGGTTTGTTCTCTGTTATAGTTGCCGTTAACAAATGATGCAAACCACTGGAGAATGCTTTGAGTCATTTGTGGGGGGATGACTCAAAGAGATCTCTGCTTCCTTCTTGTGGCCACAGGGGGTGATATCTCAGAAGAGCTGAATACAATTAATTCTCGGTGGCAGAAAATGGAAGTTTGTTATGTATTTATTGATATGTATTTGCTCTGAATTTACTGCATTTTGTTTTTATTTTTTTTTACAAGGAAAACCACCATTTTGGTTCCCAAGTTTTATTCAAGAACTCACACAACATATTCCAGATAATTGAGTTTTAATCATCTTCATCTTGATTAATCTGGAAGTAACGGAATTCGTAACTCTTTGTTGTTAGCAACTACGCGTAACCAATCATGTAGATTATTCTTCAAATATTTTTTGGTGAGGTATTTCGAATACCTTTTGGAAAAAGGCACCTCAGAGATTACAGTAATCTTGTTTTTGCTTCTTTCGGTTGTTACAACACTCCACCAAGATTCCCAGCTTTTCCATTCATTTTGATTCTCTCCTGAAGAAACTGTTCAAAACTGGCAGTATCTATGATTCCATCTTCTATAGGGTGGGTACAGTCAAGGGTAAAATTCGGGACCTGCTTTTATTTTGCTCCCCTTCGCCACAAACTTTTTCACGGGCGCCATGGAGGCAGCGAAGGCAGAAAGGGCTACTGCATTTTAAAACACACTGAAATAGTCTACATAGAAGAACTCTGGGTTTTGGGAGGCTAGGGAATCCTGGCTCTGCCTGGGGGTAGCTAACACAAGTTACTTTGCCAGTCTGAGCTTCAGTTTCCCCCTCTGTAAAAAGTAGATACGAGTGATGATTGAGGGAGCCTACGTAAGGCAAGGATCTGTAAAAACGTTCAATGATTTTCCTTCCTGGACCCATGATTTTTACATCGCGGTGGCAGGGGCCGGCCATGGGGCCACCCGAGGCTGCAGAGGTTCCCTGAAGTAGGGCTAGAGAGTCCAAACAAGATGGGGACTCGGCCGTCTCCGCGCAAACCCGCAGGGACCCGCAGCCCAGCCAGGAGCAAGCGGCAGCGAGACACTGCCCCCACGTGGCCGTAGGCAGTATGCCACGCTCGTGGAAAATCAAATGCAAACATACATGACGAGTGAATATTAATATTAACAATTGGGAACTTTGTTTTCCTTTTTAATGCTGCGTCCCAACTGAACTTACTACTGCCGATTACAAGAGCACTTTAACTCCAAAGCCCAGGAGGAAGCCAGGGGTTAATATGCTGTAACTGGCGCGTAAAGCGTCAGGCTGATATCGGGCATGCGTAAACCGATGAGGGTGCGGCTTAGAGAACATGAGGCGCCGCGTCACTAGACTAATATAGTATGAACGGAAAAGATTGTGACTGGGCGGTAGCGTGGCCGAGTGGTCTAAGGCGCTGGATTTAGGCTCCAGTCATTTCGATGGCGTGGGTTCGAATCCCACCGCTGCCACACCTTTAAGGGTTTCACTTTTCCATCCTTCAACTTCCATATCCTCTCCCAATTACCCTTCACTTTTTCTGCCTTCTGACGTTTTTTTTTTTTCCCCACAGTAGAAAATCCTCAGAGGGATCCTTCATTTCATTCACTTTCTCCTTACACAGGAATTTCAACCTGTAAAAGTTATTTCTTCCAGTTCAGCCTTTTTTTTTTTTAATGGAATGGGGAAGGGAGGGGAAAAGAAGGAAACTGCAAGACAGTCCACCTCACTCCCTAGCCTACTACACAAACCCACCAATCCCGCTACCTTAAAAAACGGAAACAAAAACGTCTCCCTATTTCCATGGGAAAGCATCCTGAGATACCTTGAAAAGCTCTCAACAGTCTGTCTGCGCCTTTAATTTAATGCTTCAAGGCCTGAGGCCACTGGGAGTGGGCCCCTTTACCTCCCAAGGACAAAGATTAGGTGGAGGTGATTTTAATCAAGACGTCAGTTAGGAAGGGTCCCTTTCTGGCCCACTCTGTATCAGCAGAAAGCTCAGGCTGACTCCATAAATCACTGTTGGTAGAAACTGTGTCAGGTGACTTTATGGAGGGTCTGGGGTATCAGGAGCCCTGCCCCCCCACCCCAGGTGTATCAGCCTTGAGGTCCCAGCTTCATTGATCCACTTCCTGCTTGTTTATTTACTCATTCAACAACCATTTATGAAGGGCCTACTATGTGCCAGAAATCAAGTTCAACCTGAGGCTACAGAGCAAAACAGGAGACATATTTTGGGCCTCACAGAGTTCACAGCCACTGTAATTTCTTTAATTAGACCAGTAAGGAGTGTCATGCAGAATGCGGAAGCTGACCCAGGGACAACGGAACAAGTGACTTTTAGCTTGGACTTGAAATTGAGATTAGCTAGTGAAGGTGGGAGAGGGGAGTTCCAGGCAGAGGGAATAGCATGTGGAATATCCTAGAGGCAAAGGAGAGCCTGGTGAGTCTGAGATGCTGGGAAGGTAATTCAGGGCAGCTGGGCAGAGAGCAGCTGGACATGGCTAGAGATGAGACTGAAGTGTTAGGCAAGCAGGGCCATGAATGCCAAGTTAAGGCTTTGAACTTGGCCCTGAGGGCATGCGACACCATGGAAAGGTTTTAAGCTGGTGGGTGGCATGTTCCAATTTTGGATGTTGCCTCTGGCAGTAGGAATAGGAGGTTCCATTCAAAGCCTACTGTAGTTGTCTAGGACAAAGGAGAGTGGCTCGTACCATGGTTGCGACAGTGTGTTGCACAGGGAGACATTTTGGAGGTGGATCTGACAAAACTCCATGACGAAGACATGAAAAAGAAGAACACATCGAAAGTGATGACCAGGTTTTGGGCTTGAGCCACTGGATGGCTGGCAGTGCCTCTCGTCTCCCTAGGAGGGAACACAGGATGAAGAGGACGTTTGTGGAAAAGATGATTTCACTCTGATCCACACTGAGTTTGAGATTTAGGACATGGGGTTGAGTAGATTGGACATAGAAGTCTGGAGGCAAAGAGAACACTCTGAGTAACTGATACAGATTTGGGAGGCATTGGAGACTGAGGTCATGGGAATGGATGAACTTGCCTAGGAAGAGCATGCAGAGGAAGTAGAGGGACCAATATGGAGTCCTGAGGACCATCATCCTAAAGGGAATGCAATGGAAAAGAAGCCAGTGAAGGAGATAAAGAAGGACTGGAGACACAAGTGGAAGACAGGTGTGTTGTCATATAGATTGTTGTCAAGAAGATTATGGCAAGAAGGAGGGAGTAGCCAACTATGTAGAAGAGACTTGGCAAAATAAAGACTGAGAAATATTCTTTGGTTTTATGATTTATGGACAAGGTCATTGATGACCTTGATTAAAGCCATTTTGGTGTGAATTGAAGAGAAGAAATGGAAACATAAGTGTGGACATCTCATCATGAAATTTGATGAGTGATGGTAACAGTAGCGGGAGGGGGAATGGGGAGTCAAGAGAAATTTTTTTTTTTTTTTTTGGCGATACGCGGGCCTCTCACTGTTTTGGCCTCTCCCGTTGCGGAGCACAGGCTCCGGACACGCAGGCTCAGCGGCCATGGCTCACGGGCCCAGCCGCTCTGCGGCACGTGGGATCTTCCTGGACTGGGTCACAAACCCGTGTCTCCTGCATCGGCAGGCAGACTCTCAACCACTGCGCCACAAGGGAAGCCCAAGAGAAACATTTTTAAGATGAGAGAGACCAGATGATGTTTTAGACGCCTGGCATTGGGTCTACAAAGGGGAATAGCTCCATCACCCATAATGGAAAGTTTGTGAATTCGCCTTAATGGTCCATCCTGATTGGCTATTTCACTTTGAGCTGCCCACAGTAATGACTCTGTTTTCTGCGTTTATAATGCTTCTGCTTAGTGTCTCCAAGAAAGCTAGGACCTCTTCCTACTTGCTGTCTCAAAATTAGAACACTCCCTAACACTATACACAAAAATAAACTCAAAACAGATTAAAGACCTAAATGTAAGGCCGCATACTATAAAACCCTTAGAGGAAAACATAGGCTGAACACTCTCTGACATAAATTGCAGCAAGATCTTTTTTAATCCACCTCCTAGAGTAATGAAAATAAAAATAAACAAATGGGAACTAATTAAACTTAGAAGCCTTTGCACAGCAAAGGAAACTATAAACAAGACGAAAAGACAACCGTCAGAATGGGGGAAAATAGTTGCAAATGAAACAACTGACAAGGGATTAATTTCCAAAATATAAAAACAGCTCACGCAGCTCAATATCAAAAAAACAAACAACCCAATCAAAAAATGGGCAGAAGATCTAAATAGACATTTCTCCAAAGAAGACATACAGATGGCCAAAAAGCACATGAAAAGATGCTTAACATCACTCATTATTAGAGAAATGCGAATCAAAATTACAGTGAGCTATCACCTCACACCAGTCAGAATGGCCATCATCAAAAAATCTACAAACAATGAATGCTGGAGAGGGTGTGGAGAAAAGGGTACCCTCCTGCACTGTTGGTGAGAATGTAAATTGGTACAGCCACTATGGAGAACAGTATGGAGGTTCCTTAAAAAACTAAAAATAAGGGCTTCCCTGGTGGCGCAGTGGTTGAGAGTCCGCCTGCCGATACAGGGCACACGGGTTCTGTACCCCGGTCCGGGAAGATCCCACATATGGCGGAGCAGCTGGGCCCGTGAGCCATGACCGCTGAGCCTGTGCGTCCAGAGCCTGTACTCTGCAACGGGAGAGGCCACAACAGTGGGAGGCCCGCGTAATTAATTTGAAAAGATACACACACCCCAGTGTTCATTGCAGCACAATTTACAATAGCCAGGACATGGAAGCAACCTAAATGTCCATAGACAGAGGAATGGATAAAGAAGATATGGTACATATATGCAATTGAATATTACTCAGTCATAAAAAAGAATGAAATAATGCCATTTGCAGCAACATGGGTAGACCTAGAGATTGTCATACTGAGTGAAGTAAGTCAGACAAAGACAAATATCATATGCTATCACTAACATGTGGAATCTAAAAAATGTACACATGAACTTACTGGAGTTTTCACGGATGTAGAAAACAAACTTACGGTTACCAGGAGGGAAAGGGCGGGGATAAATTGGGAGATTGGGATTGACATATACACACTACTATATATAAAATCGATAACTAATAAGGACCTATGTATAACACAGGCAACTACTCAATACTCTGTAATGATCTATATAGGAAAAGAATCTAAAAAAGCATGGATATATGTATATGTATAACTGATTCACTTTGCTGTACACCTGAAACTAACACAACACTGTAAATCAACTATTTCCAATAAAAATTTAAAATAAAATATCTATGAGAAGGTATACAAGAAAAAAAAAAAAAGAACCTCACAGAGGGTGGGTTATCTGGGCAGCCTCTAAAACCCTCATGGGCACTTGGTTCCTCTGCTGGGTGGAAGTGCTACCTCGTTTCCCATTGGGTAAAGACGCTTGAGAGGAAGGAAGCTTTCTGGCATAGTGACCCAGGCTGGCCCCATGCCCAGGGTTTAGACAGTCTACTTTCAGGGGAAGAGATGGCTTAGAGAAACCCAGAAAACAAAGAAATCGATTTTGCTTTTGGGTTTCACAAGCTGAGGTTCGGCAGTAGACAAAAGATCTAGAAGATTATGTGAACAGTGAAAACCTGTTTTCCCTGCCCTAAGAACAGATTCCTCAGGACTGGTAGAGAAAGTCAGAGGAGAAGGTGATTTTACATGCAAGCATGTTACTGAGAAGAAAGAAAGCCCCAAATGGCCTGAGGTTTGTGGATCTGAGACTGAGAAAGATCCCAGAGCTCAACCCAAGCCCTGACGTGGCTAAGAAAAGCAGAAATAACCATGTGTCGTGTTTAGGCCAGTGGGCCTTGGGCAGGTCCTCCAAATTACCCCGCCTGTAGAGAAGTGACCCCCACCCTCCTCTATTCTTTGAAGTTAGGCAACCCTAGTTTCCTTATTTATAAAATAAGAATAATAAGCCCTATGTAAGGGTGGGCCTGAGAATTAAGTACGAGCATACAGATGAAAGCTCTTTCAAACTGTCAAGCATTAAACATAAAGGATAAAGCATAAACAAAGCATAAAGGATTATTATTGAGCTTTTAAAAATTATGTACACACATGCAAATTCAACATAGCAAACAGGAGCACACATTTTTGAACTGCTTCACGAACTTTCTTAATTGTTCAGCAGAGGACATACTGCTGATGCCCACGCCGGGCGATGGCCACGTTGGCCCTAACACATTTGCTCCCCCCGACCCCGTCACAGATTTCTTTAGGCTTGTGATGGTTTTCTTCTCTGCTAGGATCCATAGTTTTATCAGCCAATTCCACGTGTGCATATTATGATATATATACAGACGTATTTACACACTAATATTTTGGTATTCACAATTGATACCAAGATGATAGGGAGGCACTGTTTCTGTGGAGAGCAGCGCTGGATTAAGAAATTTTGTGGTTTAAACATTAAAGATTATGGTGATCACTACTGGCCCCCTCACTAACAAATTGAAGCGATAGTAAAACAAAAAATATGACCAACTAATTTCTAATAATTCCCATTATTACTATATTGGTACTTTTTAGAGAGATCCAATTTTTTTTAAGGTTTTTTTTTGAGACTTAATTGACATGTAACATTACATTAGTTTCACCTGTACAACATAATTATTTGCCATATGTATATATTGTGAAATGATCACAATGTCTAGTTAAATTCCATCACCACACAGAGTTCCAATTATTTTTCTTGTGATGAAAACGTAAGATCTACTCTCAGCAACTTTCATTTATACAATACTGTAGTTACCAGGCTGTACATTTCACCCCCATAATTTATTTACTTTATAACTAACTGGAAGTTTGTATCTTTTGACCACCATAAAAGAATTTTTTTTTCTTTTCCTTTTTTGATGTCCCTTCTGGTATTGAAGTCTGTGCTTACTGAGTCATCCCCAGACTCATGCACCGGAAACCCAAAAAGGCCAAGTTGGGCTGGGCAGAAGCCTGGGTCTCAGGTGTCCTTCCAACCCTGTCTATCAACACACAGGGAGACCTGCATGAGTGAGCGAACCCAAAACATAAGCATAGCAGCTGATCAAACTCAGTGCTCCTAGAAGGGGTCTAATCCAAGATCCCGAGACATCTCAGGACAAGCACAGAGAAGCTCGGGCAGCGAGGAGGGTCCGTGTCCCTAGAGAGGTAGCAGCAGCCTGCGAAAACTTGGAAACGTCAGCCCAGCTGCACGAGCGGCTGCAGCTAGGTCCCTAGGAGTGGAGCCAGACGGGAGGGGATGGGGCTAAGGCTGAATCACAAACAGGAGAGGAGAGGGACCGACCAAGAGAGATGAGCAAGTCTAGTTACCAAAAGAGAAACCAAGGCGAGGATTCAGGCGTTCGGCTACAGCCAGAAACGGGGCGGACCAGAGCAGGGGAGAACGCGGGGGCGGGCCAGGCCTGGGCAGGGGCGGGGAGAAGGCCTGGAAGGCGGAGCAGGCTGTGAAGATAGGACCTTCTCGTAGGCATGCCGGCCGGGTCAGAGGGAGACCAAGGCCGGAGGGAGGGAAAGGGGCGTGGCCAGGGCTCAAGAGGCGGGGCAGGGGCACGTCGAAACCCAGAGGGCGGGACAGGGGCGGGGTTAGAACGCCGGAATATCCAAGCGGAAGACCTGCTAGGCAGATCCAAGCCCAGAGGGTGGGGCAGGGACAAGCCCAGGACTCAAGGGAGTGCCCAAGACCGGAGGACGGAGCAGGGTCTGGTCCAAGTCCTGAAGGCGAAGCAGGGGCAGGGACAGGCCGGCGACGATGGTCAGACGACGAACGGCCGCGGGCCTAGGAAGTGCAGGGCCAGCACGAGCAGGCCAAGGAGCAGCAGCAGCCCGAGCAGTACCCGCAGGAGCGTCCGCGCTGTGGAGCCGCGGGTTCCCCGGCCCGTTGACTGCACGTATCGCTCCACGGCGTCTGCGAAGCTGAACTTGTCGGGCACGTAGCCAAGCTGAGCGCGGGCCTTAGCGATCTGGAAGGTGTGCGTCACGGCCACGCTGCGCACCTGTGGGGAGAGGCGGGGCAGCCGAGGGACGGGACTAGTGGGCGTGGGGAGCAACCTCTACCATGTTTTACTCGGATAAGAGAGGGTAGGGATTTCCCTTCCGTTGCACAGAGATTTAAAAGGACCTCTATGCTGGATCTTGCGTCTGCGACGCCCCCATGGGGAGGACTTCCTGTCTCTCTTCCACCTCCATTTTCCTCGGGGGGGGGCCGCCTCCAGGGTACATTTTCTGCATCTCCCCACCCTACTGAACTCCTCAGTCCCCCAAAAGTAAAGGCCCCACCTCTGCACTCCCCTTCCCCGGCCCTAGCACGATGCCGGGGCTCAGGAGGCCCTTGATACATTCTGCCTGTGGCCTGAGTGCAGCTATCCGGAAAACTTGTCTCCAGGAAACATCCTTGACTTTTCAGCCCACAGCCCCAGATGGAGTCTGGGCAGGCAGGCTCCAGGGTGCAAGCTTCACGCCCTGGCTGATTAACTGAGCTTCCCTAAGAGAGGAATTCAATTATGCATAAGTGATTACTCTCTCCAGGGTTTGAAGCTGCGTTTCCTGATGCCAGATGGCCTGGGTCCCACAGGCTTCAAAGGTGGTGCTGACAGCAACAATTACTGAGTAAGCACTCTGAGCCTGTCATGGGCTAAATTCTTTCTAGGCCATATCTCATTTAATCTTCTGAAGTGGTAATACCACCATCTCCTCTTTTGAAAATTGAAGATCAGAGAGGTTAAGTGACTAGCCCAGGGTCACACAGAGAAGCCAAACTCTAGCTCACGCCCTTCCCAGCTATGCTAGGATTGAGAAGATACCCTCCCACCTGACTCATTTCTTTGCCTTTTGTTCCTCAGCTGGACACTGGGAAGGAGTCCACTAGCTGCTTGATTCTGCAGTGGCCCTGAAACAGCCCTTGGGGTCAAGCCCCTGGTCTTGGATGCTTGTGTGAGGAGAGAGGGAGAGAGGCCAGTTCTTGTCCTTTTTTGCCTCAGCTAGTAAATTCAGGGCTTTGGCGGGTACAGCTGTGAACTAGATAGGCAGGGTCCTGGGACACAGCATTCTCAGATGTCAGGCTTAGATGTCACCTCCTTTGGGAAGCCTCCCTAACTTCCTCAGAATTGGCTTAGGTGCCCCTTCTGTGTACTCTGAAGTTCCTCATTACTTCCCCCAGTATAGCCCTTGCTGGGCTGCCTTCCCCTTTGGACTGTGAGCTCACCATTAAATGAGATCATAATCTTTTTGCCCCTCCTAACTTAGCAAAGCATCAGGGACAATCCAATGAGAGAGTGGACTGGAAGGATTTTGCAAATAACACCAAACACCACTTGTTGCTTTACTGTTTACAATCTGCATTAAAACATCCTCTCTTTTAAACTGTATGTGTGAATAGAAAGCAAGGACTGCCTTGCCTCCACTCCTCAGCACAGTGCCTGGCGTACATTAGGTGCTCAATACACGTCAAAGGAATGAAAAAATGCTATGAAGTCAAACTAGAGGGCTAGTTGGTGTGTCATAGACTGACCAGAAGAGGGCGCCCGAGCTACAGTGCCCAGAAACGTCCCAGCTAACTAGGGATCCTTTGCCCCCCCCTCCCCCTGAATTGAACAAGGAAACCCACCAGGGAGTGGAGAGAGGAGAGCCAGCTCCCTACCCGACCACAACTCCGCAGCACTTTGGCAGCTATTTTATGTGACTATGATTCCTGACATTTCACAAGCTAGTGGTTAAGCTTGAAATCATTTAGGTCTCCTCTGGGTTCAAATCTCGATGCTGCTACATAAGGGAATGGTCATGAGCCAGGTTATTTCACCCCCCCTCCCCCCACTGAGTGTTTCATTTCCTTCTCTGTACATGGAGGTGATAATAACAGAATCCACAGTCTATAGTAGTTGTGAAGATTAAATGAGATAAACACAGTGCTTGGCATTTCACACTCTATAGATGGTCCCTATTTTTACTATTCTCTTTCCTCTGCTAGTTCAAAGGAGAGACCATAGGGAACTGCTTCTTTCTGTGGCCCATTCTCGATTCTCTGAGGTGGAGAGCACTGAGCTTGGAATGTGAAGCCAATTCCAGAATGGTGGGAGCTTGGACAAATCACTTATTTCTCTAGTGCTCAGTTTCTCACCATTAAATGAGATCATAATCTTTTTTCCCCTCCAAACTTAACAGAGCATCAGGGACAATCAAATGAGAGAGTGGACTGGAAGGATTTTGCAAATAACACCAAACACCACTTGTTGCTTTACTGTTTACAACCTGCATTAAAACACCCTCTCGCTTAAACTGTATATGCAAATAGAAAACTGCATCATCATTATTTGAGAACAGTGTTCTTAACACAGTAGGTACTTAATATATACTTATTATTCAGTGAGCAGGAACTGTGAACCTCGAATCAACAGGCTGTGTGTGTGTGTGTGTGTATTGACGGTTACTGGGAGTAACATTCCAAAAAGTGAATTTCATGGAACCTGCCTTTGGGAGCCTCCAGTCTGGATGGGAAGACAAACTGCTTATGAATGAAATGACAGTGATAAAGGATGGGCTTGGGCTTCCCTGGTAGCGCAGTGGTTGAGAGTCTGCCTGCCGATGCAGGGGACACGGGTTCGTGCCCCGGTCCGGGAAGATCCCACATGCCGCGGAGCAGCTGGGCCCGTGAGCCATGGCTGCTGAGCCTGCGCGTCCAGAGCCTGTGCTCCGCAACGGGAGAGGCCACAGCAGTGAGAGGCCCGCGTACCGCAAAAAAAAAAAAAAGGATGGGCTTGGAGCTGTTGCCCTTCAGACCAAGAGAGCACAGCTTCAGCAAAAGCTCAGAGGTTGGGATGTTATACAGGAGCTGGCCGTAGATTTGAGCCCACATGGGAGGTTCTGAGACCTCAGACAAGCATCCAGTTATGGTGTCAAAAGGTGAGGGTTTGTGGCAGTGGAGAAGGGGCAGGAAGGCAAGTGAGGGGCACCAGGACACAGGGGCTCCCCTCACAGCAGCCCACTTACCTCACTCCGGGTGAGCAGCGGCGGGAGGCTGCAGATGGGCTTCAGGGCCAGGTGCAAATACTCCATCACTGTGGCTGTGTGGGGAGAGAGGGACCAGTGACCAGGGGGCCTGCTCTAGGCAAACTCCAGGGAGGTCGTCAGAGACAAGTCAGTTGGGGGCATTATTTGCTTTGCTAGGGGGAATCTCCACTTTGCCAAGTTTTCCTGTCCTTGGATTTCTTTAAATCAGCAGTCTCCGCACACCCTGGGGTGCCTTGTTTGGCTGTGAAATATGTCACAAGTAAGTTATTATTAATATTAAAAGACTGACATCTTAAAATAAATCTGAGCAGATTCAAAGTGATCTCTACAATCACGTCTCTCTCACGCACTTCTATCCCGATGTGCTCTCTTGAGTCAGGGAGAAAGAAGTGGGAACGGTGGTTCAACTCAGCCCGGGCTGCACTTCGGACCACTTTTTAAAATGTTCCTTCTTCCCCCACCCCCTTGCTTCCTGCGGATGCTGAGGTAATTGGTCTGGGGGTGTGGCTGAGGCATTTTTTAAAAGCTCCCAGGTGATTCCAATGTGCAGCCAAAGTTAAGAAGCACTGAGTTTACAGTCAGCTCACTGGGAATTGGGAATTTATAGACAGTCTCCAAAACCGCCAGGACCTGCGGTTGAACTCTTCTCAGCTGGGGGTCAAGGAGTGTCAATCCTGGTGGTGATGCTATGCAGGGGAAGTCATCCTGTGTGGGCACCCTGGGGGACAAAAATGTGCAAACCCCTGCTTTAAATGGCGGGCATCCCAATGCCTTATTATTATTTTTTTTTTTGGCCGCGCTGTGCAGCACGTGGGATCTTAGTTCCCAGACCAGGGATCGATCCCACATCCTCTGCATTGGAAATGCGGAGTCTTAACCACCGGACCACCAGGGAAGTCCCCCAGTGCATTTAAAGATCCAGCTGAGGTTTTCCAGGAACACAGTTATCTGTGACTTGGGGGCCACCTGCCCCTTCGGGCTGATCACTCCAAGCCTGAAGCCCGTGCTCATTCCAGCTGGAAGGAGGCCAGCATAGGGAAGCTGGGGCGTGAGAGTAGAGACTGACCTTCAGGGTGAGGAGGAGACTCTAGGGTCAAACAGAACCCTCACATGTCCAAAAGCAGCCTTAACTCCAGGGCGACCTTGGGGGATGGGGCACTCCAGCAGGACTGGAGCGCAGTGGGAATTCTGCCTCTCCCACTTTCTCACTGGGGCACCACGGGCAGGTTGCTAACCTCTCAGAGCCTCAGTTGCCTCATCTTTACAATGGGCCTAACCCCACCCACCTGGCGAGTGGGATAGGGTTTAAACAGGGCCAGGACTAGGGTGAGGGGAGTGAGGTGCCTCGAGTGCAAAATTTAAGGAGGCACTTGCTCTCAGGGCTGGGCAAGTGCAGATGGGGCTTGGAGCATTTGACTCCTGCGAGTGAAGGTTTCCTTAAATTTTGTACTCTCAGTGCCCCACTCGCCTCAGCCAGGTCCTGGCTCTGGTTTTAAAATGAGGTAATGCATGTACATCTGGCACATGGAGGGTTTTCACATACACACTCCTTTCCTCACCTGACAGGTAAACCCAGGAAGTAGGAACCTGGATCCAGGGCTTGCTGTACCCCAGCTTCTCAAACTGCAAGGAAACATGGCTTAAGGTGAGAACAGATCCTTGGGGGGCTGGTATAGGCCACGTGTTGCCTTTACCCCAGGGCCAGCAGAGCAGAGCACCTCCTGGCCCCTCCTCAGCTGCCCACCAAAGGGGGCAGACCCCACAGCCAGCCCCAAGTTTACACCAGTCTTTAAATGAAGCCCACACTGTGACCTGGAAAACTAAGTAGGAACTGACTGCGTGGGGTGCAGTCCCATCATTTAGTTATTTTTTACATCTGTGTACACCCAAAGACACTCTAAGGCACTTATATAGAATCTGATTATTTTCTAGAATCTGCTTTTCTGCTATTAAATTAAAAAAAAAAAAAAGCATACGTGTGGAGGGTGGTGGGAGAAGCATGAAGAGATGGGCTGGCATAGGATGAACTGAGGTCTTCACTTGTATGAAAACCCTCCAGGTCAAAAAGACAGATAATAACAAGTGTTGACAGGATGTGGAGAAACTGGAACCCTCTTACACTGCTGGTGGGAGTGTAAAATAGTGCAGCCATTTTGGAAAACAGTCTGGCAGTAACTCAAAAGGTTAAACATAGAGTTACTGTATGATCCAGCAATTCCACTCCTAGGTATATACCCAACAGAAATGAGAAAATATGTCCACACAACTATTTACACACGAGTGTTCATACAGCATTACTGATAACAGGCCCAAAATGGAAAACCCAAATTTCTATCAATTGATGAATGGATTAACAAAATGTGGCACAGCGATTGAATGAAATATCTTTTTGGCAATAAAAGAGAATGAAGTACTTGTATGACACATCCACAACATGGATGAACCTTGAAAACATGCTAAATGAAAGACACTTAACACAAAGCCCACATACTGTATGATTCCATTCATAGGAAATGTCCAGAACAGGCAAATCTACAGAAAGCCGGAAGTAGCTTAGTGGTTGCCTATGGCTAGGGGTGGGGTGGGGTGAGAGGTAAATAGAAGTGACAGCTAAAAGGTATGGTTTGGGGAGGTTCTTTTCTGGGAAGGTGACAAAATGTTCTAAAATGTGTTTTGCTGATGGTCGCCCAACTCATACTAAAAACCATCGACTTGTACGCTTTCAATAGGTGAACTGTATGGTCTATAAATTATATCTCAATAAAGCTGTTAAAAGTTGACATGCAAAGGGCCTGAATGCCCCCAGGATGGATCCTCCAGCGCGGGGTTTCTGGTCTACCCCTTCCAGGAGTCTGTAGGCTGCTGCGAGAGGAGGCCAGGACTCTCAGAGGGGCTGCTGCGTAGGGGCCCGAGGGCCAACACCTCCCTTTGTGCTTTGCCTACCTTCTACTTACCTCTTTCAGGGCCTCACCACATAGTACAGGGGCCACAAGCAAAATCCCACAGGGCAGGACATCGACATAAATCAGGAAGCGGGCTGGGAGGGACTATGACAAACTGGGGGAGAGCACAGACCCCCAAAGGGGCAGCCACCACCCAGCTCCAGCCAGTTCCGATGTTGCCCAGTGGACACTGTTGCCAGAGCTGGTTTTTAATGTGAAATCCTCTGATTTTTTGGGAAAAGGTGACCGGGAAAGAAGACATGGGGATCCCTGAATTCTCACTTGGGATGGGGGCGGTGTTCGGGCACCTACCAGTGGGGCCATCCACTCGAAGATGTTGACGCTCTCCCCGTCATTGATGTAGTACGCCTGCCCACTCTGAGGGGGGCACATGGGGAGGGGGATGGTCAGTCACATGCCTGCTGCCCGACCCCACCCTCTCCGATGGCTCCCAGCAGCTGCCCCAACTCCCCACTTCTCCTCAGCAGCCCTGGAGACGGACCTGAGCAAGTCCCTTTGAGTTCCAGGGCTGCCAACTGACTAGCTGTATGACCTCAGTGGAGTCACTTAACCTCTCTGTACCTCAGTTTCTGCATCTGAGAAATGGGAGCATAATAATGGCATCTCCCCCTTGGGCTGTTGTAAAGGTGCAGGTGACAATACACATAAAACATTTAGCATTTGGTGACTGAAATTCCGGGCTCAACAACACCTACCTCACAGGGTCATTTCAAGGAGCTAACGATGCTCTAAAAGGCCACTTTCCCCCCACCCCATCAGGCAGCTTGAATTGGGGAGCTATGTTGTGTGTGAGCCAGGAATCCCCGAGGGATAGGGGACCCGCCTGCAGCCCGAGGGGTAAGGTCGGGGGAGCACTGCAGGAGACTCACGGCCACGTAGCCCTTGGTGGCGGTGAGAGCCTCGGCTGCTAGCACGTGTGCCTGCACCAGGTTGCACACGTGGACCCAGTTCATCCTTGTCCTGCGGTCCCCAAATCGGAACATGAACAGTCTCTTCTTGATGTGGCTCTGGTGGTGGGGGGAGAGGGCGAGAAACACAGACCTAGCGGCTTTAAATTCCATCTACATGCAGAAGGCTCCCAGGCCAGACTCCTCTGTCCCAGCCCCACATGCCTTCCGGAAGGCTCCACTTGGCTGCCCGATAGACAAGGCAGACTTGTCCTGTCCTGTGAGCGCCTTATCCCCATTTGGCCGCCCCTCCCCACCCCCTCAGCCCACAGCACCCAGGGCTCAGGCCTAAAGCCTGCAGCCAGCTTTGGCTGTCCCCTCCCTCACTCTCCACACTCAACCCGTCTGCAAACCCAGTCGTCTCAGCCATTACAATCTGTCCAAAATTCGGCCACTCCTCACTGTACTGACTTCCGCCCTCATCTCTCACCTGGACACTGAAAGAGCCTCCTAACTGGTCCCCTGCTTCCACCCCCCGCCGCTGTGGCCTGTTCGTGCAGCTGTGGGATCCTTTTGAATCCTAAGTCAGATCGTGTCTCTTCTGCTCAGAAACTTCCGGGCGCGGGTGGCAGAGGAGGCCCTTCTGCTCTGGCCCCAGCTACTCTCTGACGTGTCTCCCACCGACTCTTTTGCTCACTCTGCACGAGCTACTCGGCCTCCTCCCTGGAACGTGCCAGCAGGGCCCCACCTCAGGGCTTCGGACTAGCCGTTCCCTCTGTCTGGAAGGCTCTTCCTCCAGATAGCTGTGTGATGCACCCGGTCACCTCCTTCAAGTTGCTCAATATCCCTGCTTGAAGAGGCTCCCCGACTGCCGGCACCCCCAGCTTCCCCCAACCCCACTCCACTTTTCCTCTTTCTCCGTAGTCCCTGGCACCTTCAAACGTTCCTTGTATTGTATCATGTTTATTCTCTCTCTCTCCTCCTGTGAGAATATAAACCCCACAGGGGCGGGAATCATCTGTTTTGTTCACTGACCTGTCCCCAAACCTGGAACAGTTTTTCATTTCCAGCTTTGTGCCCAAGCTGTCTCCTCTATTTGGACCACTTTCTCTCTACCACCCCATTTCCTTGGTTAGCTCCTTCTGTATCCAAACAGCACAGCCATCACTTCCTCCAGGAAGCCCTCCTGGACCTCCCCTGCCAGGCCCCCTCTCCTGTGCTCCCATCTTCTCCCTCTCACCTCTACACAGCCCTTACCACCCTGAATCTGTGACTGTGGAGTCTGTCTCCCTGACTAGGCTGTGAGAAATTTGAGGACAGGATCTAGAGCCCCCTGTAGCTATATCCCTGGCAACCAGCCTTCTCTGGAGACAGGATTTCTGCGTGAAAAGCCTGGTGCTGGCAGCATGAGATGAGCCATCTGGCCCTTATGGAGCTCACATCTGAGCAGGGCAATAGTTTCCTCTGCTTCTTTGGGGTCATAGCTCCATGTCTCCTCTACCGGTACCCAGGCCTGGCTGGCGCACCCTGAGAGCTCTGTTCCTGGTGGGCCTCATGGGGGCAGGACTTCTCCCAGAACTGAGGGTCCCCCGCTCGGGACACTGCCCTAAGACTGACGCGGTGACCGTGGGTCCCCATTCACACACATATCAGCCAGGCTTCTCCTGTGCCTCCGGCCTGGGGCTGGGACAACATACCGCCACGCGGGGCAGGTGCCTCTGCTCTTCGGGGCCGTAGATCCCTGGGGGCCGGAGCACACATGTCCTCAGAGCGCCTCCTCCTACAACACAGGGGAGGGTGGTCAGGGGCCTGGGGAGGGGCGGATGAGCAGGGAGAGGGACAGAAAGGCCGTCCGCATCTCCTGGTTCTTACCTGGAAAGGTTAGTGGGGAAGGCAGGGCCTTGGGGTTTCCTCATTCAATTAATTATTCTCTCAGTCAGTCATTCAACAAACACTGTTCAGAATCATTCCCCACCTCCACCCACCTCAGCACTGGGCCCTGGGATGGATGCTGTGAAGAATCCAAGGATGACCAAGAAATGGTCCCTGTCCTCACAATGCTCTCAGGCCAGTAACAGAGGCAAGACCTAGATGCAGGTATCTGCATGGCCCGTGAGAGTTTAACCAGCACTTGACAGACATGATCTCTTTCAACTCCCAGAGTCCTACTGTGTCCATTTTACAGATGCGCACAGACCCACACGTCCTCATGCCAATAGCTATAGTACTTTACTTTTTCTGGTCATCAGATAAGGATCACGATGGCTCTCAGAGAGGTCCTACTATGTGTCTGGTGCTCTGGTAAGCCTGGAATTTTTCCCTCAAAGCAGCCCTATGAGGTGGGAGCTGTTATTATTCCTGTTTTATGGATAAAAGAACCAAGGCTCAGAGAAGGGATGTGATTTGCCTAAGGGCACACAGCTCAGCCTCGCGGAGCTGAGATGGGGACCAAAGTCCAGGCACTGTCCACTAATACCTCTGGTGATACAGTACTAACAAACAGGCCCTCAGCTCTCTCAGCCTGGGTCTCCTCACCTGGAAAATGGGTGCTTTGTAACTGGTGGTAGCAGTTATACTTTCCAGACAACCAATGGAGAAATGAAAAGACTAGAGCCATCAGCATGAGAGCTGGGTGTCTGTTCCCCTAACTCTCGCAGCTCTGTGCCAGCAGAGTCCCCAGACCAAGACAAAGCTTGGTCCAGGGCTTCCCAAATTCTCTGCTGAGGGGCCCCCACTGGTGGAAGGGGGAGCATGTCTCCCCAGGGGAAGTCTGGGCGTACAGCCTGAAGGGCTGCTCCAAACATATTCTTTTTAAGTCTTAAGAGGGCCTACAAATTTTTCAATTTATTCTCATAATTCATTTGTGTTTAAGATTAAAATTTTAAAAAATTACTATTTGTAAATTATTCGATCCCTAACCCCAACTCCTTAACTGAGATGGAGTCTCCTGGAAGATGTTTCACTCCTCCAAGGCTCAGGTTTCCCAAGAGGCTGTGCCTCCAGTTTGGGGAGCCTAGTGTATGCCATCCTCTGGGACCGGAAGCCCACCTTCCTTTGGGGGCCCCTTCCCCTTTGCACCAGGTCTAGTGGGGGACTGTCAGTCTAGATGCACCTCTCTTCCCTGAGATGGCAGCCACGGGACCCAGGCTGGGCCGATGCCATGTTCTCACCCAGCAATGTGACTCTGTGCATCACTGACACGGGATCGAAAATCACAGGAGTGGGTTCACCCTGAGAGACTGATCACCAGCTCCTGTCTCCCAGGTCCCTGGAACTGCCCTGACCCTGTCCTTTCTAAGCCCTGGTGGTCATTTTTCTGGAATATATTTTCCAGAGGCTATCCCAGTATAAATTCCATTTTCTCCATAAATTAGCCAGGGTCAGCGTCTCCGGGTCATAGCCAAACACCCTGACTGCTCCCCCACCAAAACCCTCACTTTACAATGAGGCCCAGTGTATTGGGTTGAACAGTGGCCCCCAAAAGATATGCCGGTGTCCTGGAACCCGTGGATGCTACTTTATTTGGAAAAGGGGCCTTTGAGGATGTAATTAAGGACCTAAAAATGAGATGATCCTGGATTATCCGGGCGAGCCCTAAATCCAATGTCAGGTATCCTTATAAGAGACTCACAGAGAAGAGACAGATGGAGAAGACGAGAGGCCATGTGAAGACAGAGGAGGAGACTGGAGCGATGCAGCCACACACCAAAGAAGGACCCCAAGCTTCTGGGGCCATCAGAAGCTGGAAGAGTCAAGGAAAGATTCTCCCCTCGCACTTTTGGAGGGATCGCAGCCCAAATGACACTTTGATTTCAGACATCTGACTGCGAACTGTGGGAATTGCGAGAGAAGAAATTTCTGTTGTTTTAAGCCACCAGGTTTGTGGTAATTTGTGCCAGCGGCCCCAGGACACTAATGAACCCAGAGACAGGAGGACACAACACATTCACATGGAGCTGGGGTCTGCATGCCTCAGGACTCTGCTACAGGCACCAGGGTGCTCCATGCCAGGTTAGAGGCAGAGTCTCAGGGACCAGCTTGGGTAGTAAGGACTGGAAATCACCCAGGGTGATGTGGCTGGGCTCCTGCAAGGCAGGTATCAGGTGAGCTTTTCTGTAAACAGCCTGCAGCTAATTTTAAACTCTGGGTCACCTGGGCATGGTGGGGGGAGGTTGGTTGGGCTATAGCTGACACTGGCCAGTGGGGCACTGGGTGGCCACGTCACAGAGGGACTGCGCCCAGGGTATCCATGACTCTCCTGACCACGGAAAGCTGGGGATGCTTGTATAAATAATTCTCAGCCAGAGGATTAGGTGTCTGGCTTGTAGGCTGCTGGTCCAGCCAGGGGAGGCCCTGGTAGAGAAGAGAATTCAACTGCCGAGGGTCAAACTCCTGGGAAACACAGATGGATGTTCCCACTGGGATAAGGGGTTGAGGCTTGACAGGCCCAGGGTGAGAGGGTGGGGTGGGGAGGCTTTTAGGGAAAAGAGTTCATGCTCAGAGACTTACTCAGCCATAGCTACAGTGGAGCACAATGGTTAAGCCCCAGGCTCTGGTTTTAGACTCCCCTAGGGGGAGAGGGGGTTTTCAAATCCCACCTCTGCCACCTAAGAGCTATGTGGCCTTGAGCTAAGTCAGTTAACCTCTTAGCCTCAGTTTTCTCTCCTGTAAAATTGGGGATTATAATTTCAAACAACCTTCGCTCTCCAAATCCACTTGGCTCCTGAGTTTAGACAGTGAGGGAAACCAGGTTTTCTGTTTCTTTTTAGTTTCTGAATTTCAGAAAGCAAATAATGATAATTTAGATAGCAGGAATTTATCTGAATCTATTGATATTTGACTCCTGAGTTTGGAAAGCAAGGGGTAGCTAAGGTTCTTACCTCATATGGATGCTATGAAGAGTTATTGAGACTTTTGCAGGTAAAATCAGCGTGTAAAATAGGGCTTGGCATGTAGTAAGCACTCAGTAAACACAAAATGTCCATGTTAGTGTTGTTGTTTTTTTTTTAACAGTGCCCATCATTATTTTATTCTCACTCAAGCTCCTTGAGGTAAATTCCACTATCCATCGTTTCATAGGTGAGGAATCTGAGGCTGGGAGAGGGTAAGTGCATTGCCCAAGATCACATAGATGAGAGGCGGTGGAGCTTGGATTTGAACTCACTTCAGTCTGATGCCAGTACGTGGGTGCTTAGCCACTGTGCCATGCTGCCACCTGTCCTTAATCTACTATTATTTCTCTATCACAATACAGTAAGAAGAGGCGATCCAGTAAGGCAGCCAAGGCCAATTTTTCTGGGAGTTACTGAAGGGCTCCTCACTTGCACAGCCCTTCCAAAGCGCTATATTTCATGCATATTCATAAGTTTGTACTCTTATAAAGAGGGTCCCCAAAACTGGATGCCCTCCTATATGGCAGAAAAGAGAGCTAGACGTGGACTAGCTCAAGTGTCTCCCCACCAGGACATGAACAATGTGAGGGCAGAGATTGGGCCTGACGTTTTCCGGGCTGTATCCCTGGTGGAGTGTGGGTGCTCAGAATTTGTTGGATGACGAATGTCCAAGGCCCTGGGGAAGTGTTCTTTGGAAGGAAGCTGGGAACATACCAGCTATAAGCTAGAATCGCACATGTGCTTCAGGGAGGGAGCAGTGGGCACGCACGTTGGCTGTGAGCAGGGCCTCCCAATACTCACCTGGGAGAGGCGTCCCGTTGGCCATAAGGATCAACTGGTCAGCAATGGCTTTGGTTCGGGAGTAGTGGTCCACGTGCTATCAGAGAACAGGAAGTACAGAGCCACCGAACGGGGGTCAGAGACACCGCTGGCCACACCTGCCCGGCCCACCCAGCCCTCCTGGCCCCAGGGCTGTACCTCTGCTTCAGACCACATGGGGGTTCACTTCTGGGACCCCCACTGGGAAATGGCCAGGCCCTGAGCCCCACTCCCCTTCCTCTCCCTCTGGGTGGGAGCCACAGGAACAGAGGAGAGAGTTCAGAGCAGTAAAAACGACCAGGGGCTCCCTGATTCAGGGAGGCTCCTGCAAGCCACAATGCCTGCTCTGGGATGTGAATGCTGGACGTGAGTTGATGGATTGTTCACATGGAGTCCTTTAGTGCTCACGGGGCATTTTCACATACATCAACTCATTTCCTGGTCTCCACGTCCCCATAGGGTGGTGCTATCACACCCAGATGAAGAAGGAGAGCCTCCAAGTGAAGTGGTTTGCTCAGGGTTCCACAGTAGAAAGTGGCTTTGCTGGTTCAAGGCCAGGTCTATGTGATTTCAAAGCTCCTACTGGCACGACCAGCCGAAATAGGAGAAGGCTTTTGTGCCACGCCGTTTTGGGGACCCTTTCTTCCTGGGTCTTACCCTGAATTGTGAAATTGACCCTGGCTCCGCCCATCCCTACCCTTTGGACTGTGGGTTCCAAGTCCATTGGCCCCGCCCACCTCTCCTGGAAGCCAGGTACCTTCTCCAGTGGGAAATATGGCACAGAGTCCTCATCGCCCTGTTCTATGGGCTTCCCGCCGAATGCGACATTGACGGTGCTGGTGTAGACAAGCCTTGGAACCCGCCGGTGGACACAGACTACAGTGACAGGTCACACGGCAACACACACACACACAAACACACACACACACAGTTGATGTGAGCAGGGAGCTGGTTGAGGAGGAACCCATGGGGACCTCCTTGGGCGAATCTTCCACCCAGCCTCCTGCACACATCCTGGCTTGGGACGGAAGAGCCTCCTTCCCTTAACTTGGGGAGGGGTCAAGTCCCCGCTCCCTGGGCCCTTGGGGGCCAGGCTGGCTCATTCTTCCTTCTCAGTGTGGCTGCGGCCCTTTAGCTACCTTGCCAGGGACAGGTCAGAAGAAAGTCTCACTCAGTGGGGACATAGGGAAAACACACTCTAGAATCAGAGAGAAAAATGCAGGACAAGGCAGGACATGCCCAGAGAGCCCAGGTGTGAGTTTTCTAATTTGGTGCTTCAGCAACTTTTCTCGCCCGCAACCCCTAATCCCTCTGTGCAAACTCCACTCCCCGTGTCCCCAGACACACTGAGGCCACGCTGAGCCCCATGCCGGGGCCTGGGCAGGCCTGCAGAACAGGAAAGATGTGCTGCCCACAGGCCCTCTACTGGGGAGGGCGGGGATCGGGGGGAGACTCCCACCTCTGTCCCCCTGCCCTGTCCCCCAGAGCCGGGCCTGCGCAGGGGTGGGGAGAGAAGCACAAACACACAGCAGGTCACACACTGCTCTGAGCGCCTACCATCAATCACTAGTTTGGTGCCTCCAACATTTATAGACTCAATCTGCTCTTTTTGCAGCTAAAAGACAAGATGGAGGTGGGAGAGTCGGGGTGCTGTCTCATGCCTTGTAGCTGAGGCCATGAGGCTGGGCTTGGGTGACAGGGTGGGGGGCTGCAGCTCAGAGGCAGGGATCCCGAGGGGCCCATGGGCAGTGCGGGGGCCCTGGGCTCTCGTGCCCTTTTCCGTCCCCATATGCCTGGGCCACAGGGGAGGTTCTACCCCCGACTCTGGCCATCAGCTCCCTCATCTATGAAATGAGGGAAGACCCCCTTGGGTGGTCAGCAGGATTTAATAAGCCCCATGAGAGGACATGCCACAGGGCTTGACACAGAAAAGAGCCTCAGATGTGTTGGATTGTTTCCTGGCTCTAGAAGTCTCAGCTTCCTTATCCATAAGACGGACAAGTAATACTGTCCCTACCCAAGTGAGAGGGCTGGGCTTTGAAAAATAAAAACAACTGGGCTACAGTGAGAGCTGCTTGTGCGCCAGGGATTGGGCGAAGCCTTTACATCTCATTTAATCCCTACAACCACATGAGAGGCGGGTTCACTATTGATTTTCAAACTATATTTATCTTGTTGTGGTTGTTTTCAATAGGTAATACAGTCACAAGGTTAAAAATAACTCAAACAGTAAAACAAGAATGCAGTGAAGAGGAAATTGCCCTCCCAATCCTGATTCCAAGTCTCCCTTTTCCCTCCCCAGACTGTTACCAGTCTCTGTATCTCTGGAGATAATTGACACATTAATATCAGCGCACACAATGTGTGAGCATATAGCTTTTTTTTTCAAAAAAAAAAAAAAAAACAGTGTCAAACACTGTTTTCGTACCTTGGAAATTGTTCTGTTATCAGTACATATCGAGTTACCTCATTCTTTTGAATGGCTGCCTAGAATTTCATCGTTTAGCTATATCACAATTTATTTAAATAATCTCCAACGGATGGGCATTTCAGTTATTTCCTGTTTTGTTATTAAAAACAATGCTACAGATACATAAGTAAGTGTAGTTTCTGAGTCAAAGGGTATTGCGTGCTTTGATAGATACTGTTATACTGCTTTCTGAGGAGGTCGTGACATAAGTACTAGTAGTGTCCTCACTCTACAGGTGAAGAAACAGAGACTCAAAGAGGTTAACTTTCCTAGCCACGCAGCTAGAAAACGGCAGAACTGGCATTTTGTCCCATGGGTGTAGCCCAAATCCTCCCTGGAGTAGGTGAGGAGGCTGATGAACACCGGGCATGAAGGGGGTGGGCAGAGCCGGGGCCTAAGCCTTGCGTGTGAGGCGCTCACCTGCTCGGCACCAGACATTCCGCAGGAGGCCATGTGGAATACACAGTCCACGCCTTCGAAGGCGCGGTGCAGGGCTTCTGCATCGCGGACATCAGCCTGAAACAGAGAAGGAATACACGGAGGTAGGAGGTCTGGGTCCAAGGCAATCAGAGGTAACAGCTGTGCCAGGTCTCGGGGCCGGGCCCCTCTCCCCACCCCAGGCCCAGCACCTGCAGGGCCCAGACAGGCTGTGGGGCAGGATTTACTAGATGATCCCACTGGGCGTCTTCATCATCATCGGCCCCATGTATGGAGCTAAGTCACAGAGGCTGTGCTCAGTGTTTTACATGCACTGTCTTCTCAACTCCCCACGAGACCCTTGCGAAGCAGATATTGTTAGTGTCCCCTTTCTGTGGATGAAGACGCGAGGCTCAGAGGTGCGGGACCCTGTGGCCAAGGCTGCCCAGCTGGGAGCTGGAGTTGGAGCTTAAACAGTCTGACTCCGAAGCCTGTGCTCTTCAACTCCAGGCACTGGTTATACATCAGACACCATCCCCTGACCTCCACCACCAGCCTGCCCCCCGCCATCACTGCACCTGGATGAACTCGGTCCCCGGGCACAGCACCCACTGGGGTCTGCGGAGGTCGAGCAGGATGACAGAAGTGCCGCTCTTGGCCAGGCTGGAACCCAGGCTGAAGCCCAGGTAGCCTCCTCCTCCAGTCACCAGAACCTTCTGCTTAGAGGCCTGCACAGGTGTGGCCTGAGTCTTCTGCTGCAGTACTGGCACTGGGGCTGTCACTGGCTCACTGGGTTTCTGCCCAGCCCCTGATTCCCGTCTGGGCCTGGGCCCTACCCCTGACCCAGATAAAGGTGCAGCTCCTGAACCAGGTACTGACCCAGCTCCTGGCCCAGGCCCCAGAGCTTGTCCAGGTGCTGAAGCAGTACCAGGCCCCGGTCCAGGCCCCGAAGCAGCAGCAGGCCCTGGTCCAGGCCCCGAAGCGGCAGCAGGCCCTGGTCCAGGCCCCGAAGCGGCACCAGGCCCTGGTCCAGGCCCCGAAGCGGCAGCAGCCCCTGGTCCAGGCCCCGAAGCGGCAGCAGGCCCTGGTCCAGGCCCCGAAGCGGCAGCAGGCCCTGGTCCAGGCCCCGAAGCGGCAGCAGGCCCTGGTCCAGGCCCCGAAGCTGCACCAGGTCCCGGTCCAGGCCCCGAAGCAGCAGCAGGCCCCGGTCCAGGCCCCGAAGCAGCACCCGGCCCTGGTCCAGGCCCCAACACTGCGCCAGACCCTTGTCTGGGTCCCAGAACAGCACTAGGCTCCTTCCCAGGCCCTGACACTGCTCCAGTCCCTGGCCCAGCTCCTGAAGCAGCACCAGGCCTTGATCCAGGTTCTAGAACCACACCAGGCCCCAGCCCAGGCCCCGGAACAGCACCAGGACTCGGCCCAGGCCCTGGAACAGTACCAGGCCCAGGTCCAGGTCCTGACACAGCACCAGGTCCCAGCCCAGGTCTGGACACAGCACCAGGTCCCGGCCCAGGCCCTGACTCAGACCCCAGGCTTGAGACCCCACCCCAGGCCTGGCAGACAGGGCAGCTCTGCTCGCCCTGCCCTGCAGCTTTGCAGGCCTCTGGGGAGGAGCCTGCCAGGTTGGGCTTCATCTTCTACTGAGCCATGTGGACCCGGGATCTGTCCACCTGTGGGAAAAAACAGAAGAACGTACGTTCTAGAGTTGTCTCAACTCACGTGGATTATCAGACTCCTGAGGGCTTAGGAGACCTCCTGGTGGGAATTAGAGACCCTCTGAGTTCCCAAACCTGTCCCTTTCAGAATCTTGAGAACTTCCAAGGTGGCCGCTGCCTTCCTCAGAGTCAGAGACAAAGCAGCCAGGCCTTGGGTTTCACAGCTCAGGAGACCAAGGCCCAAAGTCATACTGCATGGCTGAGATTTACACCAAGAATTCCTGACTTCTCTACCAGTTCCTTAAAATCCCGGTTCCCATGTAGTACCAGAGGGAGACAGATCAAATCGTGCCAAGGGGAACCCCACCTGACTGGGGGGGTGACTGCTTTCTGACGGGGAAATGGGAAGGGCTTCCTGGAGAAGGAGAGAAGGGAGGAATCCACATGGGATCCAAAGGGCCTTGGAAACTTGCACAAGTGCTGCACCGCCTCTGCCCTGGCAACTGCTGTCTCTGGTTCTCCCAGGTCCCCCAGCAGGGCAGATGGCTGGCACCACAAGGCCTAGCAAGCCCCCTGTGGGCTTCAGGATCAGCTCTGTGGGTCTCGGGGGCCAGCACTGAGGATGTCGTCCTCCTCACTCTAGACTTAAAGCGAGCCAGGCTGTCAGTCACTGTTACCATCGTCTCACTCCCAGCCCCCCACTTCCTGCTCCACCTGAGGATAAGGCTGGCCCAGAGGCCGGATCACCACTATCATCATTAATGACAGCAGCAACTGTGTACTGTCAGCCTGCCGTGCGCCAGGCCCCGTGGATACAGAGAGAGGTAAACTCTGCCCTGCGTGGCACACAGTGGCTGTAAAAAAAGAACAGGTGCAACTGGGTGACCGAATGACTGACTAATGAGCCCCACAGGTGTTGCTGGTGGTGGTCACGGGGCAGGGGCCGGGACAGCTATACAGCATCTTCTAGTCTCCTCTGTCACTGCCCTGCTCTCCGAAGTTCTGAGTGAGGGATATAGTCATGCCCCATACAAGCACTGACACTCATGGGTGTGACAGGGAGGGGAGACACCCCAGATGTTAGTCGTCACAGGGGATGGGTCTAATTCCTCCAACTGGGAGGGGGGAATACAACCACAGAGTGGAGCCCTCCTCTACCCAGGCCCAGGGGACTCTGTCCTGGGGAAGGGTTTGTGGCACCAGAACTGTCTTTCTATCCTATGGGGCTGCTTCCAGTGACAAAGGCTGGGACCCTGCCTCAGGTCCCATTTGCTGGGTGTGCCCTTGGGCAAAGTCCTTATAACCTCACTGCACCTCAGTATCCACGTCTGTCAACTGAACCCCCATAACTCTCACAGATGGCAGAGTCCTCACAGACCACTGGCATGCACGCTCCAAGAAGGCTTGGATCACTATAGTGTACATGGCACCCTGGCACAAAGCAGGCCGTCAGTAAACAGCCGCTGAGTGAATGAAACCACTCAGGACTGTTCTGCATGAGGGAGCCTAGGGCCAAGCACCCGGCTGACCCCCCGGCACTGCCACATTTAATCCTCCTGGCGGTCCTGTGCAGCGGGGGCTACTGTTCCCATCAACCGGGGAGGGAAACTGAGGCTCGAGAACATTTGCGAACTCTGATGGAGTCTCAGTGAATGGCTGGCCCTGGATCCAGGTCGCTGGGGACCCAAAGCGGGGTTGGGTGAGAGGAATCTGTGGAAGATGGTCGGGGATCCCTCCCGGCGCGGGCGCGCCCCCCTCGATGGGGCGGCAGGAGCGGACCCCCAAGCTGAGAGTGGCCGCCTGGCAGCTCGGGGGCGGGTCCTCCCTGCTGCCGCGTGCGCCCACCGCCCCGCGTCCCTAGCCTCACGCCCTGGCTGCGCTCACCCGGCCCGGCTCCCGCGGCGCTACGCGATCCCGGCTGCAACCCCGCGTCAGTCAGTCTCCGCGCAGAGCCCGCCGCTACGGGGCTGCCCCCCTCCTCGGGGCGGGGCCGACCGGGGCTCCTGGCACCGCCCCGCGCCCGCCCCGCGCCGGTTTCCTGCGTCCCGGCTGCACCCACTACCCCCTCCGCCACTGCCCCCCTCCTCGGGGCGGGGGCGGCCGGGGCTCCTGGCACCGCCCCGCGCCCGCCCCGCGCCGGTTTCCTGCGTCCCGGCTGCACCCACTACCCCCTCCGCCGCAAGCGTCGTCTGTAAGGCGGGGACACGCACGCTCTCCCAGAGGGGAAACTGAGGCCGGTCGAAGGGTGAAATGGGCCACGATGCTAGTGGGAAAAGGGCGCGAAGGTCCTGCCCGCAGAGACGGCCTAGAACCCCAAGAAACGGTGCTTCTTTCTCCACCCATCTACCCATCCATGTCCCCTCCCACGTGGTCCCGTCTGTTCAGCCTGCCTCTTGCCTTCTTTCCTCCTGCCCTCCTCCCCTCCCTCCTTCCTCTCTTTCATCTATTCATTATCCCACCTATTCTTCCATCCATCTCTTTGTCTATTCGTCCATCCTTCCACCAATTTTAAACTATGTTTTTGTCCATTCATCCATTCATCTATTCACCCGTTATTCTGTCTTTCCACCTATCTATCCATCAAGCCTTCCATCCATCCAGTTTATTTCATATCTTTCTGTCCTGCCTTCCACCCATCTATCTACCCTTCCTTTCTTACATCCTTCCACCCACCTCTGGGTTAGCCATTCTCCAATGCCATCATTCCACATTTAATAGGTGATTCTTCAGTGCTGTCCTTTCCCTTGCACTGGGGACCCGGATGGATCGCACCATCCCTGGAAAATTCATTTGCAAGTGCCAGTGGCAGAGGGCAGGCATATGCCCAACAGTGGGCACAGCTGCAGAGCACCAAGGGCTGGTTACTTCGGTTTGAAGAGGGCTACTGGAAAGGCTTCACCTAAATGAACCTCCTCTGTGGACACAGGTGGGTGCGGGGAAGAGAAAAACCTCAGCCAGCACATGCGATGTGCCAGGTGGTAAGGTATCTTGCTTAATCCTCACAACTCTGTTTTAGCCCAATTTTAGAGACAGTGAAGCAGGTTCAGAGAGAAAAAAGGGCTCAGAGTGTAGTGGGAAAAGGCCGTGGGGTCAGCCCTGGGTTTAAATCTCAGCCCTGCCACTTTCTTGTTGTGTGTCTTGGGCAGCTACAAGGCTTGGTTTCCTCATCCATTAACAGGAACTGGTGTGTACTTTACAGTTTTGATGTTGCAAGCCGTGTGGCTCCCAAGGTACCATATGCAGAATGCTGAGTATTATGCCTGCCCAGTTGGTGCTCAACCAACGGTAGCTGTTATCATCGTTACATGAGACGAGGTTGGGATTCAAACCCACTACCTGTGATTCGCTGCTTTGCAAACCACGTCTCTGGTCTGTCCTTCCATTCACAAAGACCAGCCTCTTCCTCTCCCACCAGCAGGGCTGGTGAGCTCTTGTTCCCCAGGCCCAAGAGTCATCTGGCTGGTGTCATCTCATTAGGATAAGCATAGTTTACAACACAAGTGTTATAGCTGAATTGTGCCCCCCTCAAGTTCATATGTTGAAGTCCTAAGCCCCAGTACCTCAGCACACGACCTTAGCTGGGAATAGAGTCGTTGCAGATGTAATTAAAGATAAGGTCATACTAGAGTAGGGCCCTAATCCGGTATGACTGGCATCCTTATAAAAAGGGGAAATTTGGACACAGACATGTGCACAAGGAGAGCATCATGGGAAGATTGGAGTTCTGCTGCCAGAAGCAAGGAACTGCTAGAAGCCAGGAGAGAGGCCTGGAACAGACCTTTCCCGGTGCCTTTGGAGGGAGCATGGGCCTGTCTCTACCTTGATCTCGGACTTCCAGCCTCCAGAGCTGGAGACAATACACTTGTGTTATTTTGGCCACTCAGTCTGTGGTACTTTGTTATGACAGCCTGAGTGACGTACTGCAGCGACCACAGGCGTGGATAGAGATGATGCAGAGGGCAGCTGTCCAAGACAGTGACTAGACTGAGACCCACTGTGGAAGGGGCTGTGGTCACTGCTGTCTCCCTGGGCCGGTACAGAGCCTGGCCAAAGCCATGGCTTGTCAAGTCTCAGTAAACTGTGTTTTTAAACAATCTGATGAATTTTTACTTGTGTATATATCAATGTAACCACCGCCAGATCAAGGCATAGCCCCGTAGTGGCCCCAACACACAAGGTAATCACCCTTCTGACTTCTGTCACCAACAATAGTTTTGCCTATTCTTGAACCTCATATAACTGGAATTACACTGTATGTACTCTTTTGTGTCTGGTTTCTTCTGCCCAATATTCCTCATAAACTTGATGCAGCTTGTTGAATATAGCTGTAGTTCATCCTTTTCAATTGATGTGTAGTATTCCACCACACAGATGTATCACAATTTATTTGTCCATTCTACCATTGATGGGCATTTAAGTAGTTTCCATTTTCTGACTCTTACGAATAAAGTTGCTGTAAACATTCTTGTGTATGTCTTTTGTCGAACGTGGGCACTCATTCCTCTTGGAGTGGAATTGCTGGCAGAGAGAAGGCACACGTTCTACTTTGGTGAAAACTGGCAGACAGTTTTCCAGCGTGGATGCACCAAGTTACACGGCTCCACCCTCCACTCCAGCAACGCGTGAGGGTTCCAGCTGGTGCCTATCTTCATATTGCCAGTCTTTATTTTTAGCCACTCTGGTGGGTGTGTAGTGGTTCTCACTGTAGTTTTAATTAGCATTTCACTGATGGGTAAGGCTGTTGAGCGCTTATTTTCATATACCTCTTGTTCATTTATACCTGTCTGAGCCTTTTGTCCATTTTTAAAAATAGGATGTTTATCATTTTCTTATTGATTCGGAGTTCTTCGTATATCTAGATACGAGTCTTTTAATGAAGTTTTATCACACCAAAAATTTACAGACACACACACACACACACACACACACACACACACATACACACACACCCCAATGATCAGATCCATTTAAAAGTAACTTTGATCCTATTAATTAAATAAAAGCAATTTTTCCTGTCTTAGAAATGACCCCAGCTGACATAACACATGACACGATCACTTCATATGTACACAGTAGGGCTGGCCCAGCAGCTCCAGCCCGATTTTCACATGCTTGAGCTGAGCATTCGCTCTGGACTGGGCTCCAGAACAGACTTCAGTTCAGTTCAGATGAGCAGGGGCGGTGGGTGGCGGTGAGGCTCACTTGTTTCTTCTTCCTCCAAGAGGGGTTGACGGTGAATCTGCGTCACACCCGTGGATCAGGGTGGTGGGGAAGTACAGAACAAGAGGACTGGGGCAGAAACAATCTTATCTGGCTGGTCTCCAGAGCTGGGCTCTCACAACTAAGCTTCATGCTCACTGTTTACTATGTGTCTGCCACGTGGCAGATTCTTGGGACCCAGAGATGGTTAGGACACCAGCCTCATCCTGAGGGAGCTCATGGTCAAGGAGAAGAGACAAGGGAGCAAGGAAGCATAATGTGGAGTGCTAAGTGTAGTTGAGTGTCACCTCTATAAAGAGGGATGCGTGGTCAGGATGCTATAGGGGGAAGACTGGAATCTCCCAGCTCTTGATGGGTCCCAGGGGCATCTTCACAGTGGAGTTGATGCCACTTGCACTGTGTCTTCACGGAAGAGAAGGAGTCACCAGGCAGAGGGTGGCAGAGGATGTTCCAAGCAGGGGGCTCAGTGCAGGACTTCCAGCAAGTGACAGTCTTGTGACTGCAGTGTCGGGTGTGTTGGGGACAATGCGGGAACATCGGGGTGGACCCAAAAGCTCTCGGCTTCCAGGGAGTCCTGGTGCCTGGAATCATGGTGATCTGTGGGTTACAGCTTTCTAGGGCACCTTTCCCTCTGGGCCAACGTTTGCTGAGTGGTTCTTTGTAGGATGGCCTTTCTATTTAGAGGAATCATTGTTTCTGATCCTTGCCCGTAGTCACTGCTGTCCACAAAATACAGCACGCTGCCTGGTCCTTGACGGGCGCTCAAAAGTTGATGAGTTCATCCCCTCCCCTTACCTGAAAACACTTTTCTAAAACGGAGCGACCTTCGGTTCTGTGTTGTTTTTCTTCTGGAGTTGGGACCTAGTGAACAGGAGATGAAGAAAGATGGACCCTCGATGCCCAACTTTCTGGGCCTGGCAGGGAGAAGCAGGGCAGGAGCTCTTGGAGCAAGGGTGTCATGACCGAGTGGGCACTGACCTGAGGGGGGCCCAGGGTCTGGGTGGGCTGGAGCCACGAGGCAGGTGGGAGGGGCTGCTTGAAGGGCATACCTGAAGGACTGGGCCTGCCGGAGGAAGCTTCTGGCCTTGGTGATCTCCTGGGCCAATCTCCTTAAATCATCTCCTTCAAATAGTGGCAGCATGGGGTCCTTGAAAAGGGGAAATGAGTATGAAATTAGATCCATTAAATGACTGGGTGGGACCTGAAAATCCAAAATCTCAGGAGAAAAGTTTTAGAGTGAACTCAAAGCAGCCTTCCTCCCAGTGCAGGAAATCTTGTGGGCTTCAGCTTGCATGTTTCCAGTGACAGGGAGCTCACCACCCGTCAAGGCAGTCATTCTGCAAAGAGGACACTTTGCAGTTAGATGTCTGAGAGTCAGTGTAGGGAGGGGATGGTGGAAACTAAGAGGGTCTAAGCACTTCACTGAAGTCAGCACAGCTCCGCCCAGTAGAACAGAAGTAGTATATACACCTTATCTCACTGTTAATCAGTTAAACCTATCCAGCCCCTTCTCTATTTCTTCTAGTAAAACAGCTCCACAGATATGCCTTTTTCTTATGTCAACTAATGAAATTCTAGAGCCTAGCCTTAAAAGTACAAGTTCTGGGGCTTCCCTGGTGGCACAGTGGTTGAGAGTCTGCCTGCCGATGCAGGACATAATTAGCAAGAGAATCTAAGAAAGAGATGAAACTGTTCCTTCTCCCTGGGAGCAGTAGTGGCAAAGGTCCCACTCTGCACCCAGAAACTATTCAAAGAATCTGATTTAATAAGGTATGAAACAGAGAACCTTCCCAATATCATCGTTTGTTTTCCTGTGTAATAAGGATATGGGTGAATATTCATTACTTTTACTTATTCTGATCTCTGTATTATTTGTAATATTTGCCCCTAAATCGTTACTCAAAGAAATCATGCAAAGCATTGACTTCAAAAATTATGCAATGTTCTGTAAACTTTAATTCCCCTCCGCCAAAAAAAAAAAAAAAATCTGGAACTCTGGTTGGTTGTCTTACTGGATGATTTGCTGGCCTGGAAATGTAATTCACAGCAGCACATTCCTAGAAGGTATGAATATGTACATAATTTTTCTATCAGATTGTAAGATCTTATCCTGCATGCATTATAAAACCTATGACTGGGCTTCCCTGGTGGCGCAGTGGTTGAGAGTCCACCTGCTGATGCAGGGGACACGCGTTCGTGCCCTGGTCCGGGAAGATCCCACATGCCGCGGACCGGCTGGGCCCGTGAGCCATGGCCACTGAGCCTGCACGTCCGGAGCCTGTGCTCCACAACGGGAGAGGCCACAACGGTGAGAGGCCCGCGTACCGCAAAAAAGAAAAAGACCCTATGACTTTACTGTATTTATTTTTTAACAGATCATTTGAATATCTGGGCTTCAATGAACTTAAGGCGGGAAGACAGAAATATGCAGGAATTAAAGCACAGAACTTAGGAGCATGGGTGTCTGGGCTCTGGCTTTACCATTTACTCCGACTTTAGGTGTATTCCAAAACCTGGCTGAGTCTGTTCATTCATCTGTTAAATGGGTATAATAATGGTTGGAAGGCTTTAAAGAGGTAATTTACATAATGCAACAAACCTGTAGCATGTAGGAAGTGCTCGGTGAATGTGAAATGATCTGCTATTAAATAATGGCCCTAACCCTGCTTCTTTCCCAACCTGGAGGGGAGGCAGCCTAAAAGGAGAGCAGCAGGGAAACACAACCTTTTTTAGTCAATACTTTGTTTTACAAGAGAAGCAGAGATCTTATCAATCAGGAGGAAAAAGCCACACCTGTTGACATTTTATTGTGCTGTTTCAGCAGAACTCACCCAGTAGCTCCACAACCTACCCTTTCGTTGATGAAGCCCCTGGTCAGCAGGCCCTGCATTTTGAAAAGCGAGTCCTCACCGACAGGGCAGTGATAGCGGCCCCCAGTAAGAGAGGCCAGATCTCTCAAGAAGTTAACCGCTGTCCTGTGGGGAGGAACAGAGGGCTGGAGCCAGGCCCGCCGAGGTCTCTGTGAGCCCCCAGCCCCTGGGGAAGTCACATGAGTGGGGTAAGGGGTCTTGGACCTTGAGGTGCCACTGAGACTGTTTCAGCATCACCAAGCCCACTCTCCCAGCTGGTATGTGGGTGGCAGTGGCTACTGCTGTGTGAAGTGGATTCACCGTATGAGGGTCACCCTCAAAGCACGGGGCCCCATTCCTTAACTGGACATCTATCCAGTGCCTACTATATGTCTGGCCTGGCAGGGACACAGTGTGACCTTTACGGAGCTCACGGTTTAGACAGAGAGATTAAATATGAATGTTCTGAAGGAGCTGAATCTCTCCTGTCTAACACATGTTCTTCTATAAAAATAACCATAGCGGGCTTCCCTGGTGGTGCAGTGGTTGAGAGTCTGCTTGCTGATGCAGGGGACGCGGGTTCGTGCCCCGGTCCGGGAAGATCCCACGTGCCGCGGAGTGGCTGGGCTCGTGAGCCATGGCCGCTGGGCCTGCGCGTCTGGAGCCTGTGCTCCGCAACGGGAGAGGCCCCAACAGTGAGAGGCCCGTGTAACGCAAAAAAAAAAAAAACCAAAAACACATAGCTACTTTAAACTTTTTCCCCCTAAATATTCACAAATGTACCCCCAAGGAAGACGAAATGGGAGAACACAGCGTGTGACTGTGGGAATCGGTGCAAATCCACTTCCACGCTGGAGAAAGTCAGGATGCTGATGGGTGGGCAGGGGCACCGAGGGGCTCTCTCCGGTGTAATGCCTGCCCAGGGCCTCCTAACTGCTCACACACAGGACTTGGGCCCAGGAGAGCTCAGGGTATAACGTGAGTCCCTGGATTAGGTGAGGATGAGCCTTGCCCCTCAGACACGCGGCCGTGGGGAAGGGATACAGCTCCTGACCGCCCACCTCTCTGAGCAGTTCAGGGAGACGGTGTGCACTTTCACATCTCTCTTCTCCGTGAGTCTTTGCACTTCACTGAGGATAAGGCTGCAGCTTGTGTCTGGCTTCCCGTCCGTCAGGAGGTACAGTCCTTCCACATCAGGAAAACTGAAAGCTTTCTGAGAGAGCATGTAGGTTGTCTGGCTCAGAAGAGGGGCCAACCGGGACTCAGAAACCACTGGCCCGCTGTCCCCAAGTCTGGTTGGATCTCACCCACTTGTCATTAAGACTGAGAGCCTCCTCTTTCAGCCTATGACAGACCAGGAAGCTGCTGAGGTTTAGGAGAAAGAGCTCAGCCCACTTCCTAGCTGGTTAACCCCAAGCAAGTCACTTAACCTCTCTGGGCCTCTGTGTCTTCATCTATAAAGTGAGAACAGCGAGAATCTCATCCTCACTGGGTTGCTGGGAAGATGAAATGATTTAACAGTAAATTCTAAAGTGCTCTTTGTAAACTGCAAAGCATGGCGCAATGTCAGGATAGGGGCGATGGTATTTCTGCTTTGCCACTGGGTCAGGCTTGGTGGTGGAACTTGCCAGCAATGCTTGCAAGACTGAGGTGCTCCCCTGAGCATGCAGGTTGGTCACCCACTGCATAGCCTCGTGACAGGCTGCGTCTGTGGTCCCCACCAGAGTGTCCTGCCATGGCTGTAGGCCCTCTGCAAAGCTGAGCAGGTTAAAACTGTGGAGAGCGGAGAAGAGGTGGGGGGCGGAGAGGAGGTGAAAGAGATTGGTTAGAACGTACCCGTCTATACTGACCTCAGGGGAAGTAACCTCCGTGAGGACTCACACCTATCCCTGAAGACCCTACAGCAAGCCCTGGGCCCCCTGTGGACCACCTGAGGATGAGAACATACACAGTGAAGATTCTGGGTGCAGACAGAAATAGATTTAAATCCCACTTCAGCCACTTACTGGTTATGCAATCTTGGGCAAATGATTTAACCTCTCTAAGCCCTTGTTTCCTTTGCTGAAGAATGGGGATAATAATAAGACCGTTGTGCAGACTGAATGACATCACGCATGTAAAGCGCTTGGCACAGGGAAAGTGCTCTATAAGTGTTGAGGAGGGAGTGACCTTGGCCAGGGGAGCCTCAGGAACTATCCCTTGGATCTCCTGACCCCCGCGCACCAGCACCCCTGCCTCTTACCTGTCACAGTGCTTCCACAGCTGTTCCCAGATCAGCAGAGTGAGCTCTGTCTTCACCTGCTGCAGGTAGGGGCCCATGGATCCCGAAGTGTCCAGCAGGATGCACACTTTGCTCTCCAAAATGGCACCAAAGAGTCGGCGGCTCCCTGCTCGGAGGCAGATGGAGGCAGAGGCAGGGGAGGAGTGAGGGTGGCTCTCCTCACTGCAGCTATCAAATCCAAGGTCTTGCCACACCCATTGCCTGAGTGATCACAGATCAGATGTGAACCCACTGGGAGATGGCCTCTGTGGTGTTGCTAGAGGGGTCATTGTCCAAGGGCAGAGCCGGTGCGTGGACTGGGCTTTGGGAGGTCAAGGTTTCGGCTGTGGCTTTGCCTGGGATGACTTGCCCAAGTGATTATAACTTCCCTGGGCTTGAGCTTCCTCACCCTTAAAGTTAAGTGATTGGGTTAAGCGGTGTCACAGTATTGTTTGGGGCTGGAAATGATGTTACAGAGCATGGAGTCTGTAGATTGGCTGACAGAAATCAAGTGAGCATGCACTGTGTGCCCGGCACTGAGCAAAGTGCAGCGGAGATGAGAGAGTGTCCCTGCCCTCACGGAGATACCAGTCAGGCAGGGAAGATGGATGTTATACCAACAGCTACCACTCTGCTGAGAGTTACGACACAAAGTTAAGAAGTACATACTTGGGAGAATCTGAATTTGATGGATGTGGGATGGGGAGCAGACAAGCTACGGCTGAAGGATGAGAGGGGGTGTGTGTGGGGAGAACAGACTGTGAAAGGCTCTGAGTGGGAGAGAGGAGCATGTCATGCTTGAGGGACAGAGAGAAAGCGGGAGAGGTTGTTAAAGGATTTGGGATTTATCCCAAGGGGAAACAGAGAGGGCCAGTAACTTGCCCAGGGTCACACAGCCTGGCAGCGAAGTCGAGATTCACATCCAGGTCCTCTGATCCACACTTTAAGGCAACCGCTAACCCAGCCCTTCTGGTGCCCCAAGGCTAAACAGAGGTAACACGGGGGAAGCCAAAGAGAAGAAGATGGCGTGTACAGCATTCCCGAATCACACCTCAGCCCTCACTGGAGGCAGGAGTAGAAAAAATGGAAAACTGCTGCAAAAAGCGTCCACTGGTCTCCAGGAAAAGGTGGCCTGAGCTGGCTGGACCCACTGCCCAGGAATCTTCCAGGACTCATCTGGGCTGTTCTCTGGCAATGCTCATGGCAACATAAGGACATGAGGGGAGCCATCCTGAGGTGTGTGGGACGTTCCGCGGGGACAGCCAGCCAGCTGGTCGAGGGGCCTCCCACCACAGAAGGCCAGCTGATCCATCTTGGGAACCAGACAGCGGAAACACCCTGCAAGCCACCGAGCCCTGCCGTTATCGCCTCCCTAACTCTGCTTTTTTTGTCCGTCTCCATCATCACTACCCTTCCCAGCTATCCTAATCTTTCCCCTGGATTCCTACTAGGTTCCGCTGATTGCACTCCGTCCCCTCAGCAATTTATACTCCACGCAGCAACCAGAGGGATTGTTGCTCTTAGGATAAAGTCTGGGCCATGGTCTCATCTCCCTGGAGTGGTGGCACCCTTTAATCTCAGCCACCCTGCTTCCTTCAGTCTTTGTACTCAGCCTCCTCCCCCGCTGAGCACCTCAGTCATGCCCTGAGAGTCTTCCCTCTCTTTCCTCAGGTGACATCTATTCATTCTTCAGATCTCAGCTCAAATGTCACCTCCTCTGGGAAGCCCTCCGTGATCTCTCTGTGCAGGCTCCCTGTCCCTCTCTCACTGCACCATGCCTGTCTCCTCCTTACACTTGTCACCCTGCTCTTTGGGTAACAACTGTCTCCCCTAGACCATGAGCTCAGGGAACCTGTGAAGTGTTTCCCTACCACCTCCCCAGCACGGAGCGGGAGAACAACACTTATTCGTTGAATAATGAATGAGTGGCTCAGTGCAGCATCCCCTGGGTACGTTCGGAGGCGTTAGATGGTGTCGGGTGTGTAGCTGTATGTGAGGTGGGGGCGCGACTCATACCACACAAGAAGCGGCTGCATGGCTGCCCTTCACATTCTCCCCAGCGGGAAGTGTGTGTTGGGAATACGCACACGACCTCATCGCCCCGCCTCATCCTCTGACCTGACAGCTGCACCCGAGCCTGCTGCCCGCTCCAGAGGCTTTGGAAAGCAGCAGTCAGCCCAAGGACTGTTTATACCAGGTTCTACTGCAGAGGACTGGACCTAATGAATTTGGGCAGGCACCTGAGTGGCCCACCCTGGGATCCTTCCTCTATCGTCCCAGGAACCCTCCAGGCCCCAAAGCCTGAACTGAGCCTCCGGTGCAGTCCTAGCTGTCTGCCCGGCCTTTTGGTCTTGATGCTTCAGACCATCTCCTAATGCCCAGCCCAGCCTCCTCTGGGATGTGAGCCTGGCTCTCCTCAGCCAGCCCTGCCATTCACCTCTCCCAGAGGGGCCTTGGTGCTCTCTGTAAAGAAGAACAGGGGCGGAGCCCCTCCCATCTCTAACTTCATGGACTGGTTCTGTGGGGCCCAATCAATACTGAATTGAGGCTCCCGAGGGGCAGCAGCCCTTCAGTCACACCCAGGAGGCGAGGTGTGGGAGACGAGCTGGCAGAGCGGCCTGACCAGGCCTGGGTCTCCCTGCTGCTCTGGCTCGTGCTCCACCGCCCTGTCATCCAGCACCTTGCCTGACCTCTGAACCCAGAAGTCATGTTGCCCCTGGGTGACAGTCTGTGAGTGCCTAGCCTGGGAAGAAGGACTGACCCTGGGGTCCCTGGGGTTGCCCTCCCGCTGCCCATCACGCTCGTCCGCCCTCCAGGATAGCAGGCAGGCTCACCAGACAGCAGCCACTGCAGCCTTTGGACATAGCACCGCATCACCTTCTCCAGGTGTGTGATGTACGCTTCGATTTCCCTGGGTGTACACTGAATGTGTCTCACCATGCCCTGGATTAAGGCAAGCAAAGGGAAATTCCAACCCCGTCTCCTATTTCTTCACCTCCCCATTACCCCCTAAAATAGTTTAGCCTACCGTGGTTCACAATTTTCAAAACATTGTTAACATACATTTTTGTCTGTTTGTTTAAAAGCTTTTTTCTTTTATTGAACTACCAAATGCATAGCTCTCGGAAGGCGTGTGGGAATTGGGATGATGATTTCTGTGGCAGATGTGGCCACTGTAATAAGAAAAAAACATAGTATCTCTAAATTTTAAATAGAAAACCCTTAATGGTAGGAGGGGAGGTCGATGCATTTCAAACTAAAAGACGACCTCTGATGGAGGAGGGGGGCAGCATGATTAAACTCCCATAAAATTTTTCTGGTGGATAATTTTAAATTTGGTGGCTATTTTTAGCTTTATAGCTGACAATGTCATATCAAAGGGCAAGGAGAGAAAATGGGGTCTCTGTTTTAAAAGCACGATTAGATTTTCATTTTCTACTAAATGTACCTGTTCCAGTGTCAAAGCAATAAAAAAAATGACCTCAAAACGAGAAAATAGAGAACCCCCTCACCTCCTGTCATAACCGCTGTTCCCGGCCATCCTGATGGGACCATCGTCAGTGTCAGGGTACAGAGCTCTTATTAGTGAGGATTCCAGCCACTGCCCTGCATTCTCGGCAGTTGTTTCTAATTCTCACTCCATTGAGCCCCTCTAACCCTAGAGCATGGTCTCCAGCACTCTGAGGGGCTGACTTTTCTTCCAACAGGATTCTGCATCTCCTATTCCTTGAGGGCAGTCCCCCTTTGGGGGGTGGGGTTCTTAGAAGCAGGAATTGAAGCCAGGGGCATACATTCATGGGGAGTTTTCCCCAACACACTCAGCCATTTGTGCCTGAGAAGAGACAGGAGCTGGGAGGAAAAAAACCAACACCAATCTTGACTTACGTTGATCTCTATGCTGGGGAAGATACTGCAGTATTTGGCTGACGCTGACGTCTGTGTTGACTTTTGATGAGTGCAGTTGGGACCGAGGTATCTGGAGATCTCCATCTTCAGTTTTTTTAGTCCATAATTTGCTACCCACTTTAGAATAAGGGAAAGAACTATTATCTTGGGTAATTCAGGCTTAATGGAATGATCGACTCATCTTTTAAAACCTCATGTTTGGAATCTGTCTTGTATTTGAAATGTGGGGTTCCCAGGTCCTCACTGAGCCTCCATCACATTCAGATTCCTGCCCCTGTGCTGGGGAGAGATGCACAAGAAATACGGGGAACAGGGAACAAAATTTATTGAGCACTTACTACTCCCTAGTCTGGTGGGTACTGTTGCCTCCCCAGTTTCCATTTCAACCCTCTCCCGTGAAATCTGATTGTTCTAAAGTTTAGACTCTAAACCAATGAGGATAGTCTCAGGCTCCTTGTCACAATGAGAGATAGAAGAATGGCTCGGTTTAAAGCAATCAGAGCATGGCATCCAGGGTCAGAACCAAGCTCAGACTTTTATTGACCGGTTGTGGGAAGAAAAGATGTTCTATCTTCTGGATCTGTACAAGAAGGGGGATTTCTGCTGCTTGCATCCAAAAGGATCTGACGCCACTAAGTACTTTACACAAAATATACTTCAATTAATCAGCAATCCTATTAGGTACAATTGTTTTCATTTTATAAAGGAAGACATTGAGACTGAGTGACTTGCCCAAGGTCACCCAGCTAGGAAGTGGCAGACCCAGGTTCCCACGTAGTTCTATTGAATCCTTATCCTGACACTTTAAACAGTCATTCTAAGCAGGTTTGGCCTCAATTCCAAGTATACCCACCCTCTCAGAAATAATGGTTGGTGGAAGGAATTATTGCGTGGGGGCATGTGCTGGTACAGACAGCATAATACCTCTAGGCTGGAGCAGACTGTATCCTTTCTGGGCAACTCAATAGAAGAGCTAGTCCTTCTTAGGCCTCTTCCTTGAGGGTACTTCCTGTACACGAAGCCTGGGAGAAACAGAGCAGGGTTACTTTGTGCAATTCTCTTACCCTAGCCTCCCTTTTCCATGTCAATTTCTCTGTCAATCAAGTCAGCTGTAACATTCCTTAGGTGCAATTTGCTGAGAGGTAGGAGGGAGGCTGTTGTGCTGATCTGGGGAAGCATGCTGGGATCTTCCTTCTCTACGTGTCAATGAGTTGCTACCGGGACCCGTGCCATTTCACAGCAATCAATCCGGCTGGCCTGGGAGGCTCGTCTCCACTCCTTTCCCATCAGTCTGAGGACACTGCCCCTCATGCACAGAGCAGGAGTGCCGCGCCCAGGGACCTGGGGAGACGCCGGCATCAATTCTTCCCACTCTCCTGCCTGTGTCAAGACTTTGCGAGCTCATTTCCCTGGGCTGGGAGATGTGAGTGGTTTGAGGATAGGCCTGCTTGGGGTGCACTACTGCCCACGTCCAGGGACTGCGGGAGATTTCTCCTTTCCTTGGGGCCTGATCACCTTCCAGGTCCCATGGGGAAAGGGGGCTGTCCAGACATCTGTGCAGCCTCCGACTTACCCACATTATTCCCTGTCTCTGTATAGAACAGCGAGAGAGAGGTCTCTGCGTCCTTTGATTTGGTCTTCCTCCTCCGATCTGCAGTCCCTTCTTTCACTGGCTGGGCTGTAGCTAGAGGACATTTGGCCTGTCGGCTGGAGCAGCCTTGAGGGTTTATGTGGTGGAGCTGTGCAGCTTGGCTTAGAGACTAGTCAACTTCAGCTATGCTCTGCCCTTGAAATGGGGCTCCCAGGTGGACCTGAGGTCCTTTGGGACCACCCGGGTCCTCTGGCCTCCCCTGGATCAGTAAAGCCAGAGCTGCTGATATATACCAGGCTTGGTACGAAGTGCTTCCCGTAGCCTGTCTTGTTTTATCCTCATAGTAACCCAGCTTACAGATGAGGTAAGTGGGACTCAGAGTCAGTAAGAAGCAGAGTAAAGATGCCATCCAGGTCTTGCTGACTCCAGAACTCTGCTCTGAGCCGCTCTGCTATGTGTCTGACATTAGAAGACACATGGTCTTAGGTTCTATGAGCTGAGTACTTTCATAAAAATACTGGTGCCCTGTCATGACTGGCTGACACTGGACATTATTCTTAGCCCCTCCGAGCCTGAATTTCTTCATCAGTAAAATGGAGGAACTAATAGATTCCCTGCCATACAGGACGGATTGTTATAAGCTTTAAATGGGACAATCTTAGCAGAAGGGCTGGCACACGATTGCTGATCACTTTAGTTACTGTCATCACGAACCCATGCCTCAGCCGTGCTTGTCCACCCCTCCACCCCCGGGGCCTTGCCTTACCTGGGGGGACACCCGCTTTGCCACTGAGTGGACTCCACAGCAGAGCTTTCAAGGGGGGACTCTTCTCTCTGTCAGGGTCATCTTTAATGCTCTAGAAAACAGCAGTCTTTTCCATCAGAGGTCTGTTCTCTGTGGGGGGCAGTACCCCAGTCATCCCAGCCACAATCTGTCAAGTAGGAACCTTTGCATGGCGAGGCCTCAGGAAGTAGACTTCTCACACGCTCGCCCCATCTCCTGTTGTGCATTCGGAGAGGACTCTGGGGTTTGAGGTGAAAAGGGTGTGTGTGTGTGTGTGTGTGAGTGTGTGTGTGTGTGAGTGAGTGAGAGCGTGTGTGAGTGTGCGACTGTGTTTGCGAGTGTGTGACAGTGTATGCATGTGCGTGTGTGAGTGTGAAAGTGGGTGTGCGTGCGCATGCGTGTGTGTGTGTGTGTGTGGGTGTGCGTTATATGTGACAATTCGAGCGTGCGTGTGCGTGTGCGTGTGTGAGTGTGTGGGGGAGTTGAGAGTGCATCCGTGTGTGAGTGTGCGTGCATGTGTGTGGAGAGTGTGTTCGCATGTGTGTGCGTGTGAGTGTGAGTGTGAGTGTGTGTGTTATGAGAGAGGGCCTGCTAGGACAACTGTGGGGATTTGCCTGAACTTTCTTCACCAGTTACCTGCCCCTCTTCCTACTGGACTGGGATTTCTGGGCCTCCAGCATGACAAGCAACCACTCAGGTAACTTCCATGCCCTATTGGGCACCTCGGTTTTAAGGAAGGGGTTCCTTCATTACCGGGTACAACTGGAACGTGGTGATGGTTAAACAAAGTCACCCAGGGCCTGGACCAGCAGAGGAGACCTCTGGGTGGCGGCTGTGAAAAACGCCCAGAGCTGCCATCCCAGAGGGCTACCCGCCAGCAACCCAGCTTCCCACACCTGCATTTCAGGAGGCCTGCCAGAGGCCCTGGCGCAGCCCAAGCCTCCTCGTAACCGAGCCAGTTTGGGAACCACTGAAGGCCCAAGGCGGACTCCGAGACCGCAGGGTTTCACCTCAGAATCTGGGAAGACGGGAAGGCGTGATGTCTCTGGGCCGGCGCCCAAAACCTGGTGGAGTTCTGTACACGAGGGCAGTGCCCATGGGAACAGAACCGCTCGGAAGTGCTGACTCCAGGAAGGGAGTTAGCTGTACACGGTTTGGGTGGATTTCTTCATTCTGAAAGTGTGCTGTGTTCACAAGAGCCTGTCAGTTGGTGAAATGCTGAAGCGCTCACAGATCTCACTGCCCTTCTGCTCACAAGTGCTGTGGAGTCTGGGGTCTCCCCCCAGACACACCTCTAGAGCCCCCTTCTGATTGCCGAGGTGGGTATTTTATGCGGGACAGATTTGACAGGCTGTGAACGGGGATCAGCCCCGGGCAGGCCCAGGTCCACCCTCAGGCTCCTCTCAGGCCCCCAAAAGCCTGAGGCAGCAGCAGAAAGGACCATTAGACGCCCCAAGCCCCTAATTCCTTTGCCCCGAGAGACCCTCCCGGACAAGCCCTCTTGCCTTACAACCAGCATGTGTAACGGAGGGTGCCGAGTCCACGGAGCCCTTGGTACCGCAAAGCTGGGACAGCCAGGCAGAGCCAAAGGTGGGGTGGAGGCGTGGCCAGAGCTGAGAAGCAGGCCCCCCGGGGGTCCCCTCCCCCTGGAGGCCAGGACACTGACCACTGAGGACCCTGCTCCCACCTCTGCTGGCCCTGGGGTCTGGGGGCCTGGCCCAGGCCACTTCAAGATCTAGGAAAGACCAGGAGACAAGGCAGAAACAGAATCCCCTGTGTGTTATTAGGGAGGGGAGTCAAACCGTTCTGGCCACAGAGCGTGCTCTGGGCTTGGAGGGACAGAACTTCCCGGGCTGACTTCTCAGCTTGAGCATCTTCGGCTTTTCTCTCAGGAGGACTGCACTTTCCTGTTCCTTTCCAGACTGGTTCTTCAGAGAGGACACAAGTAAGGCACACTGCAGGGGGATTGGGAGCATCAGCAGCACCTGAGCCAGCGTGTCTCCACGCAGGGCACTGGCGCACGCGCACGCGCAGACACACACACACACACACACACACACAGAGCGGGAGGCGCTGGGGCCACTGGGGCCCCTGTACTCCTCTTTCTGTCCCTAGAGTGCTGTCTGGGGCCAAGAGCACCGTGGATCAGGCCTATTAATAATAAGTACCATGGGACTTCCCTGGTGGTGCAGTGGTTGGGAGTCTGCCTGCCAATTCAGGGGACACGGGTTCGAGCCCTGGTCCGGGAAGATCCCACATGCCGCAGAGCAACTGGGCCCGTGCGCCACAGCTGCTGAGCCTGAGGGCCACAACTGCTGAGGCCGCAGACCACAGCTGCTGAGCCCATGGGCCACAACTGCTGAGGCCTGCGTGCCTGGAGCCCATGCTCTGCAACGAGAGAAGCCACCGCAATGAGAAGCCCGCGCACCGCAACGGAGAGTAGACCCCCACTCGCTGCAACTAGAGAAAGCCCGCGTGCAGCAGCGAAGACCCAATGCAGCCAAAATAATAATAATAAGTACCATGTATGGAGGGCCTGGGATGCATCAGGCACCGGGCTAGTTACTGCCTGGGGGTCTCAAACCTCCTTGCCAACAAGACATGCAACTACACTGGCAGGGCAAGGGCTATCCTATCCCCATTTTACAGGTAAGGAAACCAAAGCTTATGAATTTAAAGGACTTGTCCAAGGCCATACTGTGAGTAAGCAGAGGATCTTCCATTCAATCCCAGGCAGGTCTTGTTCCAAAGCCAGTGTTCTCTCCATATGTGGACCCAGCAGCCACATGTGGTGGTCGGCTCACCATGTGCCCAGGGCCGACCCTGGATGCTGGCAGAATAGTGGTGTGATACTTCGTTCCTTTGCCTATATATCTCTCAACTGCCTCCAAGATTCTTCAGTAATTATTCTCAATCAAGGCACTAGAAGACACCACCCAAATGTAACTAACACCCTAAGAAGGGTGGGTTAAACCATTAGTGCCCATTAGCACCTTGTGAGTGAGTTTATCAGATGAGGGAGCAGGATCAATGTGCACCTGAGAAGCAGTTTAATAAAGCAGCAAAGAGGGACCCTTTCCGGGAGAACAGCTCAGGCACGTCTAGAGGAGCTGCAGGTCTGCCAATCTATGGCCCTGCCCTCCCAAGAGCTCACCATGTAGTTGGGGAGACGGGCAGTCCTGACAATGGTCGTTTTTGAAATGTGAGTCACGTCCACCTACGTGTTCTCTGTGCATCCTCATGGCTTGAGCTGCCCCACACCTCTATGTCCAGGCCTCATCTTTATCCACCTGCCTGAAGGATGCCCCCACTTGTTATCTCACAGGCCCCGCAAACTCACCTTTGTTCTAGGCCCACCCTCCCTGAATCCCCACCTGTTTTCTCTCTCTGGGTCAATGGCACCACTGTCTACCAGGTCCTGCCGCAAGGAACTTGGGAGTCATCCTGGGATTTCTTCTTCTTCCTCACCCCATTCACTCAATCAGCCACAAGTTTGGTCAATTCTTCCTTAAAGACATGCTCTCACATTTGTTCCCTTATTTCCATTCTCATTGCTCCCGACGCGATCTGGTCCCGCTCTCATCTCACCTTGAACTGCTCAACTCCCTCTCTGAGGAGGTAACATTTTAGTGAAACTTGAATCATAAGGAGCAATCCATGGATGACCTGGGAGGGGAACAGTTGGTGAAGAAAGTGGCAGGTACAAAGGCCTTGAGTTTAGGAATGAGACTGATGTGTTCAAGAGTGTACGGGCCAGGATGTAGAGCACACGGACCTGAAACCAGTGACTTACAGGACACTCTCACATCTCATTGGAAGCCTTTGGTGTCTGTGGATCAGCACAAAGGTGGAAAGCTGATGTGGGATGAGTCGTGTCCCCCAAAAAGGCATGTTGAAGTTCCCCTGTACCCATAAACATGACCTTACTTGGAAACAGGGCCTTTGTAGATGTAATTAAGATGTAAGTTAATGAGGTTGTAGTGGGAGGGTGGGCCCTTAATCCAATACAATTGGTGTCCTTATAAGAGGAGAAGAGACACAGACACACACACAGAGGGAGGAGAGCCATGTGGAGATGGAAGCAGAGATTGGGGTTCTGCTGCCACAAGCCAAGGAAAGGCAAGGATTGCTGGTGCCAAGGACTCCCTCCTTGACCAAACTCTAGTCATGTTCCTCTGAGCCCTCTTCTTGACTGGGCTTTGACTTTGGCCTGCTGAACCCAGTTTTAGCAAAGAACCCTGTTGAGCCTGTTTAGCAAGAACCCCCCTACCCTCGATATCTAGTCAACTTCATCTTAGTAATTTTCCATCCACTGACCCTCTCACTCTGCTCACTGGCTATAAATGCCCAGCTATCTTTGCTGTATAATCGGAGTTGAGCTCAATCTCTCTCCCCGATTGCAGTCATCTTGAATAATGTCTTCCTTGCCATTTTTTTTTTTTTTTTTGCAGTACGCGGGCCTCTCACTGCTGTGGCCTCTCCCGTTGTGGAGCACAGGCTCCGGACGCACAGGCTCAGCGGCCATGGCTCACGGGCCTAGCCGCTCCGCGGCATGTGGGATCTTCCCGGACCAGGACTCAAACCCGTGTCCTCTGCATTGGCAGGTGGACTCTCAACCACTGCGCCACCAGGGAAGCCCTTCCTTGCCATTTTTAACAAGCGTCCAGGGCAATTTCATTTCTTTAACAGCCACCATCACCAGAAGCTAGGAAGAGGTAAAGAGGGATTCTACCCAGAGCCTTCGGTGGGGACATGGCCCTCTTGATACCTTCATTTCAGACTCTAGCCTCTGGGACTGTGAGGGAATAAACGTCTGTTGTTTTAAGCCACCCAGTTTGTGGTACTTCATATGGCAGCCCCAGGACCCTAACACAGAAGCCAGCGCAGTCATCTGCCCCACACCTAAGGCATACCTTTTGGGAGTAGTTGAGAGCCTTTTCCATCTCAGACGTGATGGCACTGATATCGTCGCTTTCGTAAATACCTGGAAACAAAGCAAAGTCATGATCGATCGTGGGGAAGGGATGGAGATCCTGGCAAGTGTCCACATCTGTAAACACGTGGGCCATGTGGAGGTGACCTCAGCCTAAGTGGCAGGGTGGGGTCTTAATGGGATTAGCTGACTAGCCACCCCCCATACTTTCTGGTGGTAAAGGGGATGGATGGGTATAGTGAGGATACCAAGAGCGGGGCTGGCCTTGGGACCCAGCACCCTGGCACCCAGCCAAGAGCTCTCACCCACAGGAAGCGTAGGTCAGGGGAAAGGTCCTGCTCCTCCAGTGAATAAAAAGATCCACCTTGGGGTTAATTAAAGTAGCTAATGCCTGTAGTGAATAATGTCTGTATAGTAATATCTCAAATATGACTCATTTGAGAGGGACTAGAGTGTAATGACTAACAAGACAGACTCTGGGTTCAAATCCTGGTTCTACTACTTACTACATCTATGCTTTGGGCTCTGTGTCTCAGCTTCCCTATCTGTAAAGTGGGGATAATAGTAATAACACACTTCATAGGGTTACTGTGAGGAATGAATCACCGCATATGTAAAACCGTGTCTGGCATATAATACCTATTCTATAAATGTTTGCTATTTTAATAATAATCAACAATAATAACTTAAATGTATATGCCTAGCACTTTTCATGAGTTCCACCCCTGGCTATGCCACTAATTTTGTAACCCCAGGCACCTCATGTTCTTGGGAGTCATTTCTTCATCCATAAATCAGAGAAGTCAGAATGCACTAGCATGTCCCAAGCTTCAGTCCCTCCTGAATCACGTCACAATTTTGCCCTGTCTGCACATCATCTAAACCATAATCTACTTAACATATATTTTTAATCAATTCACTTTCATTTACTTAAAAGTACACACATATACAAAATTGAGATATAACTGACATATAACATATTACTTTCAGGTGTACAACATAATGATTTGATATTTGTGTATATTGTGAAAACAATCATATAACCATTTAAGGGAGGGAAAAAAATTTTCCTCTACCCTCCTAGATTCTCCAGCTGGGGCCTTGGAAATCAAACTGACAAAAGACAGATTAACAAGAGAAAAATAGAGTTTATTAATGCATGCGGTGTGCATACATGGGGGAGAAACTCAGCGATGAGGGAGTGGTTGGAACTTGGGGCTTCTGTAGCATCTTAAGGAAGAACAATAGAAATGACAAGACAAAGGAAATGGGGTTTGGCTTTGAGGGCCGGCAAACTGTGGGAAGGTAAATATTTGGGGGGAACTAATGGAAGACAAGGCTTTTTTAGGTGAGGGTTGTTACGTAGATTCCTCTTGGTGCTGTGAAGAGCCCAGAGCTGCCAACCAGAGCTTAAGAGTCTAAGATTCATCCTTCTCCTCCTGGCACAGAAGCAGGACATAGAAATTTATGTCCTGCTTTTAGGCAAATGGGGGAAGGGGAAGCAGAGAGGTCTTTTGGCATTTGCTGTTTCTTAATTGTCTTCAGCTCAAAATAATCCTTACGCCAAAGTGGCACATATTGAGGTGGCATATTCTGATCTCCTACAGCTATGACCAAAGATTGTTGCTTTGTGTTCCATGTACAACTGTTTTGCCAACCACCTGCTGCGAAGATATCACCTTTTGAGAAACGCTAAACTAAGGCACCTTTAGGGCCCCTTCCAGCCCCGACATTCTAGTTGTGGCCTCTCCCGTTGCGGAGCACAGGCTCCGGACGCGCAGGCTCAGCGACCATGGCTCACAGGCCCAGCCGCTCCACGGCATGTGGGATCCTCCCGGACCGGGGCACGAACCCGTGTCCCCTGCATCGGCAGGAGGATGCTCAAGCACTGCGCCACCAGGGAAGCCCTAAAATCTTTTTAAGTAGTTTTACTTTTTTTCTTTTTCACTTCAAAACAGTTATGGGAAGATATACGTAACATAAAATGTACCATCGTAACCATTTTTAAGTGTACAGCTCAGCAACATTAAGTACGTTTACACTGCCTTGCGGCCATCACCACCATCCATCTCCAGAACAGTAATTTTACATTTGCAAATGTGATTTTCACACGCCGCTTTCCTGGAATATGTCTATAGCATAGGGAGCTATATTGGCACTGAGACAACTGTCTGGAAAGGAAGATGTGGAGAGCTCAGCCAACTCTTACGCACCTGTGTCTCCAAACCAGTGGAAGCGGCCCCCAGCAGCCCGGGTGAACTCCCGGTAGGCGGCGGCCGTGTCACTGCGGCTGGCATAGCAGGCAGGTGGCGTGGTGTCCATCTGTGACTCGCCCACGTAGAAGAGACACACGTTCAGCTGTAAGTCACAGCCCACACGGGCCTCGGCCACGTAGGCGCTGAGCATGGCCTGTGCGGAGACAGGGAGGAGGGGTCCACAGCTGAGGGCTCTCCAAGCCGCTGATCTCGGGTCAATTCAGCCTAATTGCTTTCTTGAGGACCTACTGTGTACCTGGTCTAGTAAGTATGTGGCACTGAGGACGGAAAGGTGAAAGAGCCTGGGTCACCATTTCTCTTACTATCTTAATAGGGCCTGGCCGGGGACCTGGGCCTGAGATCCTAGACCAGCACCCTCGACATCCCGTGGAAGCTTGTTAGAGACGCAGACTCTCAGGCCCCTCCGGAACCAGGTCTAACAACATCTGCATTTGAACAACATCTCCAGGTGATTCTTCGGCACGATAAAGTCCAGACTGGAAAAATCATGCTGGAGAAACCAGTTGCTAGGCATCCACCTAGCAGAAGATGTGGGGTCGCGAAGGATAAGGGATGCCCAGGACGTGGCCTACCCACCATGTCCTGGTCAGGGATGCCCCCGGTGAAGAGGTAGATGCCCTGTGATTGCTGTTTGTCTTTCTCCTTGAAGTCCACTTCCACAGCCTTCCGCAGGGCGCTGAGGACGTTCCTGCTGCCTTGACACTGCAGGCTCAGGACCCACCTGGGGGGCAGGGAGGGCCATGCTGAGGGGGAGGGCAGGGAATGGAAGGCCGTTGTTTCCTGATTCATGCCTGAGTCCCTCGGATGGCAAAGATTCTAGATAGAGCTCCTTTCTGGGGGAGGGGGGCCAGAAAATAATAGCACAGGGGAGGCTGACGTCAGACCCAGCAGGTCACCTACCGCCAGGCGCTTTGTAAGTTGCTATGGCTCGCGGCAACCATCTCGGGCCTCCAGCTTTCAATGGTGCTTCCAAACCTTGGAAAAAAGGAGAGAGGGCTTGTTCTTAGGGGGGAAATACATGCCCCAGCTCTTTGGGCTCCCCAGGATTTTAAGGGGGCAAGATTTTGATTACACCCCCAAAATGTTAGGATGCCCCTGGCCTGGGCCAGCCACAAGATCTCCTTGCTGGTCATGACACGTCTCAGCACATTCATGGTGGGAGCAGAGCTGTGTCCTCAGTGGAGACACAGCCAGCACCAGCTTGGCCAGACTTCCCTCCTGAAGAAGGTCACTCCCTTCTCTGTGTGAACTTCCTCACCCCCAGGGAAGAAGTCGTTTCTCCCTTTTTAGCTCTGATTCATCCTCACAACACATTTTTCACTCTCCATCTGCACTATAGCTTTTCTTTTGTATATGTATCAGCTCATTTTCCCTATGAGACAGAACTTAAATCTTTGAGAAGAGGATTTATCCCCTTTATCAAGGAAAAGATGTCCCCTCTCTGGTTCAAGAGCGATTCCTCCACCTGGGCTATTGACTTCACCACCACCAATCTCTTCTGAGACCTTGTCCCACAGTGACCTCTCTCCCACACACATGCCCAGCGTCTACTTCCGTCTTCCCCATCGCCTCTCTTAAATATAACTTCTTCGTCTACCAGCTACTTCTCTCTCTTTCCTCTTCCCCCTCACAGACATGCTCCCTAGAAAAAGTGTTACCACGTCCTCCTCATCTTCTGCTTCTCAACCCCCTGCAGTTAAGCTTCCTTCCCAGTTCTCTGGTAACTATTAACAAGGACCTCCTTTCCCCCTCCCATGGAAATATCTCTATTTCAGTTGGATAAAAATTCTAACAATATACAAAGAGTGAAAATTCCTCCAATTTTATCCCCCCCCCAATTTCTGTTAACTCTTTGTTCTATATTCGTTCGGATTTAAAAAAAAAAAATGTGTAGGACTTCCCTGGTGGTCCAGCGGCTAAGACTCCATGCTCCCAATACAGGGGGCCCGGGTTCGATCCCTGGTCAGGGAACTAGATCCTGCGTGCCACAACTAAAAGATCCCGCGGGCTGCAACTAAGAGCCAGCGCAGACAAATACATAATTTTTAATGTATTTAAAATGTATTTAAAATATGCATAGTTGCATATTCTATTCTATTCAATAGAATAGAATTCTATTGTCAGGATTATTTTACCAATTTCCTCTTGCTTTTTTCCAGGTTTGCCAACCATTAGAACTCTGCACTGAAAGGCTTAATCGAAGAAACAAAGAACATACACTTAAAAGATTTAGTGCTTGCTTCAGCAGCACATATACTAAAATTGGAACAATACCAAGAAGATTAGCACGGTCCCTGCGCAAGGTTGACACGCAATAAATTAGTAGGAGTTTGCGATTAACAGATACACACTACTATATATAAAATAGATAATCAACAAGGACCTACTGTCTAGCATGGGGAACTATACTCAATATTTTGTAATAACCTATAAGAGAAAAGAATCTGAAAAAGAATATATATATATACATATATATATATGAAACTGAATCACTTTGCTCTACACCTGAAACTAACACAACATTGTAAATCAACTATACTGGAATAAAAACATTTAATACAAGGGCTATACCAAATTACACTTCCACCAATACTTTCCAAGAGTGCCCTTTTCACCAGATTATCATCAGCACTGGGTATTATCAATCTTTTAAGTACTTGCCAAAATGAATTGCAGAAACATTATATCTCATTGTTTTCCTATCAGGGAGCACTACTGCCAGATTCAGTGGATTCCTGCATTCTTCCCCTTCCTTCTTTGCTTCTGCAGGCTCTAACTCTGTTTTTTTCCCTTGGGAAAGGGTAAACACCTTTCTCTCCTGATTTTCCTCCTGCCTTTCTGGCTGTTCCTCTCTTGTTTCTTTGGCAGTTCCCTGTCTCTGCCCACACTCCAAATGGCAGTTCTTCCCAAGTTCTGTCCTTGGTTGTCATCTCTCCCCCTTCACGTCTCCACAGGTATAATTCATGCCCTCCCATGTCTTCAACCAAAATGCTGATGGCTCGCAAACCCGTGCTTCTTGGCTAGAGCTCCTAACAGGAGAATCCCCAGACTCCTGAGGGTCTCAGACTCTATATGTTTATCTTCCAAGCTCTGCTCCACCTGGCACATCCTCTCCTCACCATTCCCTCATCCCCTACAGCCAAACAGTGACTGCACTCTGTAGATTCTAACTCCCCCGCACCCCTCACAGGCCTCCCCGTCTTTCATTCCCACTGTCTTGGCTCAAGCCCCCTCTACCCCGGCAGTGGTCTAACTGGTCTCCCCACCAGTATCACATCCTTTCAGTCCATCCTTCCCCTGGTAGCTCGAGCGTTTCAAGATTATTACTCTTGCTTAAAATCCTTCAATACCTATACGTCCTAGAGTATAAAAACTCCCATATAAAGCCTCCATCCCCTGGTGTTTTATTTTGTTTTCTGGTCATGCCCAGTCTCTCCCTCTCACCCCTGACTCACACTGAACTATTCACACTGACAGTTCCCAGGGTTCTGCAGTACGTCCGTCACACCCCTGTGCCTCTGCTTATGCTGTTCCCTACACCTGGAACACCCTTTCTCCCCATTTCCTCCATCACTCCCATGCGCTAGGCAAACACTTACTCATTTGTCAAGACTCAGCTAAAGGGTCACTTCCTCTGTGAAGATTTCCTGACCTTACTCTACCCAGGTGGAATAGACTGACCCTGCCTTTGAGCCCTCAAAGTCCCATATCCTCCCTTTTACTTATTTCTTCAGAAAACATTTAATAGCACTTATATTTTGACACACCTGTCTCCTACTACTAGCCCATAAATTCCTTGAGGATAGGTATTGTGTATTTTAGCTTCTCTATCCCTAATGCCTGGCATAGTGACGGTGGATGGCAGGCTTTCAATAAAAGTTCGTTGAATGAATGAATGGATGGATGGATGAACGAATGAAAATATTGTCCAAAATGCTTCTCTAGGCATTTTTTCTGTAGAATTTATTAGGGAAAGATTAGACTCTGGTACAGTTTAATATATAATATTAACTGCTGACTTATTAGGTTTAGAACACTCCCTATTTCATGTGAAGTTGTATAAAAATATATATGTTTATATATTTTTATATGTATAAAAATATACATAAATATTTTATATGTATATTTATATATATTTATAAAATATATAAATAAATGAATATATATATAAAAAATATATATATATACATCCCT
>NW_020173198.1:7106551-7198766 GCF_003031525.2 Neophocaena asiaeorientalis asiaeorientalis
TTTTAATTTATACTATATATACTTATATATAATTTAAATATATAGTTTTATATATAATTAAATCATAGTTTTATATATAACTGTATAATTTAATTCTATATAGCTATATATAATACACAACATAGAACTATATACAAAAATTATATTGATATATCTATGTATAATTAAAATTTATAATTGGAATTCTGAATGTTTGAAATACTGTGGCTTGCTAGAACTGAGCTAGGAACCCAGCCTGGGGGCCCTTCTTTTTCTCTTTTGTGTTTATCAGCTTGGTAGCCAAATGGGGCAATGGGCTGAGTTACTTTATCCTGGCTGATCAAGCAATGTGTTTTGGGTCTGCTTATCACCTTCGCCCCAGTGGGACTGTCCTGCAACCATTTAATTATTCAATGCCCCAAACAAGATCATTCAAATCAGATAAACTGACGGCCCTCCTAGGATGCTGGGTGCCCATACATCTGTTGTCCTGCCAGGAGCCTCAGCCCAGGGATGGCATCCGAGTGCACACGCCCTCCCCACCACGGGAAGCGGGAAGCAGGAAGCAGGAAGCGGGAACGTACGTGATGATGTTGAAGCAGTCCTTGTTGGACAGCTGCTCCTCCAGCAGAAGTCTCAGGGAGTGCTGGATATGAATAATGTACATGGAATTGGTCACAGAGATATCGAGCAGTATAACCACCCTAAAAAGAAACACAAGCTTTAAGAGGAGAACCAAACCTCTCAGATAATGTTTATTTTGTTCCATTTTACTATTTAACGTTTTTTCCAGGGGAGTTCTGCATGCCAAATTCATAGCTGGCCAAATCTCCATGGTCTGAAGTCAACACAGGCGGGTTTACAACAGTAGAACCTTCTCTCCAGGAGGGTCTATCATGGTATAAAGCCTCGTGGTGGAGATGGTTTAAGGGCAGGGCTGCATATAATGATTTCGTACATTTCCTTGTTTTAAATCACTAGTATTCAATATTATTATAGGTTGGGGTCTATGAAGGGAAAACAGAAACAAGCTAAGCAAGTTAGATGGGGAATTAGGCGTAACTGGGGCCTCTGGGGAAATGTATCATTATTTTCTCTCTCTGTTTTAAGATCTCTAGTGCTATTCAGCCTTCTCCTTTTATTACTTCAAATCTTATAGTCCCATCTCCTCCCCCCCCATCCTCATTTTGAGACAGCTATGGATAGCAAAAGAAAATCCACTGGATAGAGAGTCAGAAGGCCTTGGTTCAAGTCCCACTTCCTGTGTGGCCTTAGGCAAGTCACAATACCTCTCTGATCCTTGGCATATTTAACTATAAACTATTTATAATGAGACTTCATAGGGTTGCTTTGAGAAGTAAATGATATAATAGATGAATAGTATTACAAAGCATAATACTTGGTAGGTGGTAAGGCAACAAGTAAGGTATGGAAGCGATAATGATATTTTGGATACCTATTGTTTCTCCCTACTCAGCATCCATTACCTCTTCTCACAGCAGCATCTTGATTTTTGGGGGTCGAGGAGGGGGAATACCTCTGTCTCTAACAGTCCATTTGAGTTGAGTAGAGCTGATGCCAGCCCAAGCTTTAAGAGTGGACATTTGACCCCAGGCAATCAGAACATCAAACCCTCTTGGCCATAGTGAATAGCTCAAGGATGGACCCTTGCCCCAAGCCCTGGGAGTACTAAACTGGAAGGAAGGAAGTTGAGAGCTTGGGGTGGTTATCTTGCCACCTGGAGGGCAAAGCCAGCCTGAAAACAAAGCGAACAGAGAGGAAAACAGAGCTGAGGGATGGAGAGAGATTCCTGACATGCATGAACCTCTGGATCAAGCCATGCCTGAAGACAGCTATCAAATCTAGTCTAGAATTTTCAGTTACCTTAACCAGACTTCCCTGATTTGTTTAAGTCAATTTGCACTTAGTTTCTGTTGCTTTTTAGCAGAAAGATTCCTGAGTGACATTGTTGGTATTGAGTGATGCTTGTTGATGTTGGGGATGATGGTGGTGACTTTTCCCTCCAGGGGTTCTGCTGAGTGATTACTGATCCTTAATCTAAATGATGGCTTCTGATGCTACCAACAGGGAATTCATGAGTTGGTTGAATGCTGTGTCACACATGACACCCATGAAGGACAAGAACATTACTGGGGTTAGGTACCTTTTTTCGCAGACGGTGCCCCAGATTCTTCTGCTGGCCAAGGAGAGCCACTCGATCCGTCTCTCATACATCCGCATAGCTCTGCTGAGCTGCTTCTGCAAACTCATGCACCACACACAGTGAGCGACTGCGCAGAGCATGGCCGATTAAGGGGTCTGGGGGGAAGGGGGTGTACCCCACTTGGTTTCTGGGAATGGTGTGTCAAGGCCATGGGTATCAAGGCAGTACAAACATGCCGTTAAAGCATGGACGAGTCTGCCACAGGATCAGGAAGGGAAGAGTCAAAGTATTTCATTGCCTCAAATGGGGAGGAGGTAAATGTTGACCCAAAGGATCAGAGGCTTTTGATCCAGGTCCCTGCCTGGGGAGGAGGTGGAGAAAGCTCCACAGGGGCCTGTGGGTGGAGCACAGTCTCTGTTTATAAGAGGGAGTTCAGTCAGTGGCTTGGTGCCTCCACATTCCACCCATCTCCCTCCCCGCACCCCATATTCTGACTGATGGGGCCCACCACTGACCTGGTACTCATACAGGAAGGGCAGGTCCACGTGAATATTCTTCATTGTCCCATCATGCCATTCAAATTGTACCATTGCCTTCTGCACTCAGGTGTGGCCAGGAGGGGAGCAGGTGAACAGAAGCACAGGTGGGGAAGGATTTTAAGTGTAAATTGGCCACTGGGCTCTCCAAGTGAGATGCAAGAGAGGGAAATGGGCTCTTAGCACATCTGGGGTTGGATTCTTCTCCACACACCAGGCCATTGCCTTGTCTGGAGCTGGCAGCAGAGGGCCTTCGGGATGCAGTCCCCTGAATGAACTGTGCCTGACAGCAAGCCAGCTCCCTTCTCAGGAGGCTCTTCTGAACATCAGAGTCTTTACTACAAGATATGGCTGGAGGTTTGGTAATAGCAGAGTTGGAGACCTTAAAACATACTAGCCATGAGTTCTTAGGTTTGGGAACCCAGATGGGCCTTCATGGACACTTTGAAAATCAAATTTGTTCATTTTGTTCTTTCATCCTCCACCAAGTTGTCATATCTCTAATTATCACTCCTTCCATCTAGTCATCCATCCGTGGGCTGCCAGAACTCTACATGCCCACACTCTCTCTTTCCTTTCATTCTTCTGCCTTTCCACTGATCTTTCTTTTCCTTCCTTTTCTTTTTCTTTTTTTTTTTGGACCACACGGTGTGGCACGTGGGATCCTAGTTCCCCAACCAGGGATCGAACCCATGTCCCCTGCAGTGGGAGCGCAGAGTCTCAACCACTGGACCACCAGGGAAGTCCCTCCACTGATCTTTCTATTCGCCCATTACCATTACACCGTCCTTCCATTTTTCCATCCTTCCACCCTTCCTTTAATCTTTACTTTCATTCTTTCGTCTTTTTTTTTAAAAATATTTATTTATTTAATTAATGTATTTATTTGGCTGTGCCCGGGTCTTAGTTGCAGCACATGGGACCTTTGTTTCCACGTGAAGGATCTTGGTTGTGGCATGAGGGATCTAGTTCCCTGATCAAACCCGGGCCCCCTGCATTGGGAGTGCAGAGTCTTAACCACTGGACCACCAGGGAAGTCCCCATGCTTTCATCTTTTTAACTTTATCCTGTCATCCATCCTTCCAATTTCCCTTCCATCCTTCCATCTGTTCACTTTTCCATCCATCCATCCATCCAACCATCCATCCATCCATTCTTTTACCTGCTCATTCATCATTTCCATCCATCTGCTCATTCATCCTTTCCATTCTTCTTTCCATCCTTCCTTCCAGCCACCATTCACTGAGTGCTTACTTGTACTAGATATCAGGGATAGAGGGTTGAAGAAGAGCTTTTTCTTTTAAAGGGCTCATACTTTGGTGGGGATTAGACATGTAACAAATACACACATTAACGCATTACAGGAGCGATAGTAGAAGTCTGTACAAGGTACAGCAAGGACACAAAGAGAGTGTGTTCTGAATGGGGAGGAGGAAAACCTCCATGGAGGAGGTGACCGTGGTGCCCAATATACTCCCTCTTACCCCAGTCTCCCACGTTTCATTTTCGTATCTTTGAAAAACAGCAGTTAGAGTAGATTTGATGAGAGTTCTAGAGTCCTAGGTGGAATGCCTCCATCCCACTCCAGGCCCTCAGGCCCTTGCTCCATGGGCTCTGTCTTATGACTTCTATTTCCTGAACATTTCAGAAAGGAAATACCACGCAGGAGCTCCCCTGCAAAGGACTGGACAGAACTCTGAATCTGAGTTACCTCATGGATGGTTGATGATACTGTCTTCCTGAGAATAGGCACAAATTCCTCCACGGGAGAGAATGCATTGGGTGCCAGAACCTGATAAAGGCTTAGCTTCTTGGCTGTAAAAATAAGTGGTGGGGTTTGAGGCACCACTCATGAAGCCCCAAAGGGTTCATTCCTTTCAGTTAGTCACCTGAGTCCTGGGTTCTTCCCTCTTTGGGTATTTACCTTTCAGGCTATTGGTCTTTAGCCATTCTGCAGAAGTCTTGTCCAAGTTTGGGAACTCAATAGTGAGGGGATCCTCATGCTTTGGGGGTTTAGGCAAGAGACTCGTGAGTGGCGTCTCTGCAACCTCTGTGGAAATCTAATCGAAATGAAAAATCATCCTTACATAATCATCTTTTAGAGCTGGAAAGTCCGCAGTCTCCCCCACCCATCCAAGGGAACATCTTAAAACATTACCTGCTAAACTAAAAGCAGTTCTGCCTTCCCCTCCCACTATCCCCATCCGCTTCTCAGGAGATTTCTGGAATTTCCAGGAGAAGAGAGAGATGTACCCAGAAACTCCCTTCCTCTTTCACTTGTCCATCCTCCTCACGCCTTCCCACCCTTACCATTAAGATAAGCACCTCGGACTCCAAGATGACAGGTGGCCTTGCCGAGGGCCCAAATATAAGGCTCCAGGGAACTAAAAAGTATCTCCTGCACCAAATCATTTAGGGAGCCCTGATCTAGCCCACCCGCCCTCGCCCACATTTACAACCAAAAACCTGAGGTTCTGAGAGGTTAAATCACATATAGCTCACGTACGAGGAAAACACCGAACAACAATTCCCAAACTCCAGACATTCGAGCACCTCCTTCATGAACTTTGCTACGAGTACCACTGTACTGTTATTTACTTAATATTTTAAAAATCAAACATATAACATTAAATCTTTTTAATTTTAATAATATTAATTGAAATTAATGTTCATTTCAATTTTAATTTGACTTCCTTTTTTTGTACTTAAATAATTTTAGAAAGATCTATTTCTGCCACAATGAGCTAGCTTTAAATGCATAACATTGAAAAGAATATTAATCTATGTATCACCTTATAATCATCTCGCAAACTACAAATAGTACATGTGTTTCACTTGGGGAAACATCTGGCAAGGTTTTGGCATCAAACAGACCTGGGTTCAATTGAGACTAATCAGCTTCCCTCTGTGATCTCAGGCAAATTACTTAAACTCTTAACTTCAGTTTTCTCATCTGTAAAATGGGGGTAATAACATACCTTCCGCAGACTGTCGTTGTAAAGATAAAATAAGGCATTTAAAGAATTAAGCATTGTGCCCATCTTATAGTGAGCACTCAGCAAATGAAAACTATTAAAATACTAATAATTATTGTTATTGTTTTAGATAGTAGAAGAGCTGAAACTAAAATTTAAAATCCCAGTCTAGGTGCTGTGTTTCTTTCACTACATCCAGCCAGGTCAAAACGTCTGGTACCCCAAATCCATACATTCATTCTGTGAAGCTATAAACGCATTACCAGTTCTCCTCGGTACGCAGCTTTACCGGTGATTGTGTCCATAAGCTTTCTGAGTTACTCTGTTGGTGTTAAATTAAGCGTCCTCAAGCAGGGCCTTTGCCCTGAATGAGATACTGGTGGGAAGACCGTCTTCAAGACAGCCTAACCTGTGTGGTTGAGGTTTTCATCATTCTCCAAACTGGGGGGAAGGGAGGGGCAGTGGTAGGGGGAAGGGGTGGCAGGAGCCTGCTGGCCTTTCTCTGAAATAAATCTTTCGGATAGAAAATCCACCAGGATCCTTCCAGCGGAAGCCTGGGCAGCTCACAGCTGTTGGGACAGCGCGGGGCGGGGCCTCGTTTTGTTCCATTTTCGGGACGTGGGAGGCCTGGCAGCCGCTCCCTTGCGCGACAGGTGAGACAGGAGAGCACAGCAAGGCCAGCTGCGTGCCTCCGCGGAAGGTCTGAGCTTGGGGCTCTCACCACCTACCTCGTGCATCGAGCCGGTCCGCTCCTCGCAGGGGGCGCTCTGGTGCAGGGCTTGCACATGGCCCCGGAGGCTCTGGGCCTCCTGGATTTCTGCCAGCAGCTCATCCACCTCCCGGCTGCTGTAGATCTGGGGGTGGTGAGGGCAATCAGTCATCCAGCAGTCACCTGGCTACCGGCAGTGGGAAAGGACAGGCAGCCACGTGAATCCCTAAGGCGGAGCGGCAGGCTCTTTAAAGCGGACGTTATAAACCCGGGTCCATGTGCAGGACAGAGCCTGCGAAAGTCAGTGTTCCATTTGTACAGTATTGGCTTGCAGTGTTTTTAAACAATTGAAGGGCCGTCTAGCCTTAAAAATGGAAAGAAACACTTTACACCCTCTAGGATGACAATAATAATAATAATAATGATAGGAGGAGGGGGGAGGGGAAGCAGGAGGAATTGGAACTGTGGGATGAGGGTGGAATTCTAAAATGGTGCAGCTGCTGTGGAGAACTGTTTGGTGGCTCCTCAAGAAATTAAACAGAATCACTACCTGACCCAGCATTTCTACTCCTAGCTTTATACCTACAGTAATTGAAAACAGGGACTCAGATACTTGCACACCTTTAACCATAGCAGTTCACAACAGCTCAAATGTCCATTGACCGATGAATGGATAAACAAAGTGTAGTGTATCCGGAAACTGGAATCTCATTCAACGCAAAAGGAACAAAGTTCTGATACGGGCTACAACACAGATGAACCTTGAAAACAGGATGCTAAGTGAAAGAAGATGGATGTGAAAGGCGTATGATTCCATTTATATGAAATATCCAGAAAAGGTAAATCCCTAGAGACAGAAAGCAGATTGGTGGTTACCTGGGGCTGCAGGGGAGGGGGATCACGGAGTCACTGCTTTAATAGGTACAGAGTTTCCTTTCAGGGGGATGGAAATGTTTCGGAGCTAAATAGAGGTGGTGATTGCATAACATCGTGAAAGTTGTAACTTCCCCTGATTGTTCACTTTATGTTTCGAGAATTTCACTGCAATTTTTTAAAAATGTAAAGAAATCACACACATACAAAAATCCAGGTTTCTGGCTCTTGTTGAAAAATCAGAAGACCTGGCAACACTGGTGGTCACGCTCCTACAGAGCACCCGGCTGGGGCTGCGCGGAGGTGCCTCTTTAGCTGCGGCAAGTGTTGTTTCGTTCACCGCACTCCTTACCGCTCACTGTTGTGTCCCCATCAGAATCAGTTGTCATTTTTTGTCACCTCTGCACCGTGGTTTTGCCCATAATAACGAAGACAATGAAATTTGTTTTACCCATACCTCTACCAAGAGTGGAAAAACAACAGATAAGCCAAGAAGTTCACAGGTTTTAACAGAAAATATTTCTTAAACCAGCCAGTTTCATTCACTCACTGTACTTTCCTAGCCCCTGGAGTCTGTGACTCCTCTAGAGTCTGGGCAATGAGGTAACAAGAAGGGGTTCTGCCCAAGGAAAATGTTGCCTGACCTTGGCTCCCTCATGGGAAATGTCCAACTTTTTGACACTTGGACATACTTGTGAGATGCAAATATTCATGTGCTCACGGCGATTAGGTTAGCAGGCAAGGCACATTCTATTAACTGTCACCTCCATTGCGGACACGGAGTATGCGATGTTATTATTAACCGGGACAAGGATACTAATGGAAGGATCGGTACAGAATTACTTGCTCATTCAGGATTAATTGCTGTGCGTCTCCTGCAGTAGGTGGGGTCCATTTAGGAGAGAGAACTGAAGCAACTGCTTCAGACTCAGAGCACTGGTGGGAGCAGAGGTGGGCTGGGGCCCATGTTGATGGCAACTGGATAGGGATTCAGGATTCTGCCGGCGTATAATCAACTCATCACACACACTGACAAAAGGATCTCTTGTGACTTCATGTTGTTTCTGTTCTTCCCACATATTCATTTTAACCTGATTTTACCGTTGTAAACCCACTGAGTTGGGGAGGGGGGAAAGCAAGCACACACACAGCATGGTCTGTCTGGCCCAGATTCCCCAGGCACACCCTTGGAGGCAGGCAGGGATGGGAGGAGGGGGCAGTGTGTTGGCCCAAGGGCTTACCTCTGTCTCTGGGCTGTAGCAGTGGTAGTAGCCCCCAAGAGCTTCTGCAAGGTGCTTCAGAACAGCCTGCGGGGATGGTGACAGGGTGAGCCGTCACTAGGGCAATGCCGGTACCTTAACAAACTTTCTCCTCGTCTGAGCCTCCCAACTGAGCTTACCAACAGGAGAACTAGGTACAAGGAGAGTTGTGTTCTGGTCCGCAGCTCGGGGACCTCAAAGGCTGGCCCAGCTCACTATAGCCAATCCAGGGGAAGCCTTGGAGAATCTCGATACTTACAGGGGGCACCTGATCATCGCATTTGTAGGTGATGATGTGGGTGATGAGGTCCCGTCCCATGATGGACTGTTGCATGTACTCGGACAGGATTTCAGAAGGCTGATCTGGGCTGTGGAGAAGACGGAAGAAGAGAAGGGGACACCTCAGCCTGAGGACATTCCCCAGCAAAATGGTAATTCCCAAGGAGCATCTACCAAATCTAATCAACCTCATGTGTCCCAGGTCACCTGTGTAAGATGCAGGGCTGACTGGGCCACAGGCCTGACCACGCTGGCTGCCCTGCCCCTGCATCTGTGGACAAATGGCCTGGAAACACAATCCTTCTCTCAAGCGTACGTGAAGAGTCTTGATGGTCTTTTCTCTAACAATGGTTTGGTTCTCCAACCCCTTCACGTTATCAGCTTAGGAAAGGAAACCTACCAGCTTCCCATTATGATCACCAGAGAATTCAGCCCCTTCAGAGCGAAGATTTTCTTCAGGGCTTGCAGCAGATTGCTGCCTCTGTCAGGCTGCAGTTTCTTTACCCAGAGCTTGAGTTCCTGGAGGCTGGGGGAGAGGATAACAACCTAATAACTCTTACTAGGGGCCAGGCCCAGGACAGGTACGAGCTGGTATAAATCTAACAATCATTCTTTGAGGTGGATACTTTTATTCCCATTTTATAGATGAGGAAACTGAGTCTCAGAGTTAGGACTTGCCCAAGGTGATACTGTAAGCAGCTGGCAACGCTGAGATTTCAAACCAGGTGTGACTCTAGGGCCTGAGCTTCTAGCAACTCTGCTACATGGGGGTCTGGGGCTAAGCTCCTTTCCCCTCCAACTCTCCTGGGAGGCAGACCTCAGCCTGAAGCACAGAGTTAATCCCTTAACCCTAAGAGGGCTTGAAGAGAAGGCACCGAGGCTGTGTGGCTACATTCCACATGGGTTGGGATGCACACCACTCGCAACAGGGAAGATGACATAACACAGAGCTTTCTTGGTTAAATGCCTCATGTGGCACTAGTGAGACGGCCCTTCTCTTTCCATTTCTCTTTCAGTCTGACCTCCCCCTGCAAAAAAGACCCCTCAGCTCGTTGCCAGTAAGTCTGTCTTTCATTATTATAAATGTTTGAATCTCCCTTTTAAGCAAAGAGAACAAATCCCAGGCCTGGCGCCCTCTCTAGCCAATAGGTTTCAAGCTGGAATTTAATAACATTGTTTTGTCTGCTTTCATTCTATTTATTTTTATAGCGACTTTCTAATTATGGCAAGTGATACGGGCTTCTCAGTTATGGTATTGATAGTTGCCATCAAAGTAAATATAGCGTTGATATTTTAAAAAATCGATAATAGTACAAGTAGCACAGAGTAAATAATAGTTCAGGTGGCAGGGATAGGACAAACATCACAAGGCAAGACCAGGAATAATCGCAGTTGAGGAACTCTTGGCTAGACGGTCTCAAGGTGACTTCCAGGTCTGACATTCCAGAGCTCGGGGGCTGAACAAGAGTGGAAATCACAGTAAAAGACACTCTTACCCACTGAGTACCTGCCCCATGCCAAGTACTCATTTCTCACTCATCTTCACAACAACCCTGTGAGAAACAGTTGTCCTTACCTCATTCTGCTAATAAGAGAGTTAAAGGACCTGTCAAGATCCCCCAGTAACTGTCAGAGCCAGGATTCAAAGCCTGCGCTTCTTGAACCGGCACTTCTCTACCCGGAAGGCCTCCTCTTTACAGCTAGTGCCGGGCAAGGGGACCTCCATCCCAGAAACCCAAGCACGTGGTTTTCCCTGGGATCCGCTCTGGGCTTTGGAATCCAATCCTGACTCTGCCATTTTGGAAAAGTTCCCTAACCTGAGTCCCAGCCTCCTCATCTGCAAAACGGGAGTAGTAATCCTGTCCCATGTGTTGGCTATAAATATTAAGTAAGAGAGTACATGTGAAGTACCAAGCATGGCACCTAACACAAGGTGGATGATCAAGGCTATTCCCTTCATGGAAAAGAGATATCTATTTACTGGTGTAAATAAGCAGAAATTCTTACCTTCCCCCTCTCCCCACCTGCAAAAATCCCTCCAAACCAGAAACTCCCAAAGGACTAGCTAAATAAATTACAGTATATCTACACAGTGGCATACTATGCTGCTATTAAAAAGAATGAGGTTGGGCTTCCCTGGTGGCGCAGTGGTTGAGAGTCCGCCTGCCGATGCAGGGGACACGATGATCTCTGTGTACTGAGAGAAAATGATAGTCAAGATTAGGTGCAAAGCCAAGATGCAAAACAGTGTAATGTGCGCCTGATGTTTAAATAAGAGAGGATAAGTACACGGATGTGTGTATGTGCAAAGCCTGTGGAAGTAGATAGAAGAAACTGCTATTGGGAGGTGAGGGGGAGCTAGGTAAGAGGGAGACTCATCTGCTAGTACTTATCCTTTTATTCTGTTCCAACTTTTGAAAATGAGCATGTATTATTTTCATAATAATAAAACTACCTTGCTAGTTTTCTGGGTAAAAATGGTGTCTCATCTTTTCATTTTGTGGTGCTCGTGGGGTGACTTTTCCAAAAGTTATTGGCTCCCTGTGTTTCTGCTTTTGTGAATTGTCTCACTTATCTGTTGGGGGTCTTGCACTTTAATCACGCAATAAAGACACTAACACCTAGGGAGGAAGATGACCAGGTAGACATCCGGGCTAAGGCTGGGCAGTCACTCACCTGGAGGTGCCGACTTCCACCGGGCTGGGCCACAGGGTGCTGGTGGTGGTACCAAAGGACAGGACGTACAGCTTCTCCTTGTGGCTCAGCTGCTCATCAATGAGGCTCTGGTGGGCAAAAGGACATCACTGGCTGTCAGAGCCATGGGCCACGTGGAGCCTGGCTCCACCTCTCACGCCGTGGCTGGGCCCTCTGGGCTGGGGTGTGAGCCGTGCTGAAACAGGGTTGCTTAAGGCCCAACTTAGTAGCCCCATGTTGACATTTGCTTGCTGCCCACCCCAGCCTGCTCCTGGCTGTGCGTGGCGGGTATGGGGCCTGGGTGGTCAGCCCGCGGCTTGGCGGGCCAGTCCGGGAGCTGGGCCCTCACTCCCGCTGACCGCAGACTACGTGCTCTTCTGCCGTAGCTGCTGTGCACTTAGGTCACGGGTGCAGTGGGATGAGCACCCACCTCAGCGTGTGCTGTGGTTGGACCCTCAGCACCTCACTGTGGCGCCCAGGGAGGAGAACGGAGGTCAGGGGCAGCGGTTTCTGTCCCGGGCGTGTGAGTTGGGGATAGAGCGACGGGTGCAGGGCCAACCCATTGGATGCTCTCAGACTCAACCTGGTGAGTATCCAACAATAAGATAACTCATCCCTCTTCTTCCCGGCCAGCTACAAACTTCACCTGTTACTGCCAACACGAGCCTTGCCCTGGCTAAGACTGGACCAGTCCAGCTGGGGGATCTTTGGAAACCGGGTCCTGGGACCTGTCAGGAAGAGGGGCCTTCACTGACACCTGTTCCCTGACACCTGCTGAGACCAGGAACAAGGGACAAGTCTGGAAACTGGCCCATGTTGATCCCTCTAAAGGGTCCTGGGACCAGCTGTTGCTGCTAAGGTCTCATTCAAAGCTCTAGAGGTCCCTCTAGGAAAACAGACCCTCCATAACACTTCACAGAGACTACAGAGGCTTTTTTCGATGCCACACTCTGTACTGAGCACTTAATTTGCATGAACTCCTTTTGTCCTCTGGTGACCCTGTGAGGTGGCGACTGTCATCATCCCTGTTTTACAGATGAGGTAACACGGTCACACAGCCGAGAAGTGGTGGAGGTGCCTGGGATTTGACCCTAGAGTTCTTAGCTTCTGAGTTACGGCCAAGCAGGATAGCTCCTTGTCTGGAAAAGGCCGGAAGCCCGTGTTGTGCTGAAGTTAGTCCAACTGATTATCACCTGCGTGCCCTCCTTCCGGGCTCTTGAGACAAAATCAGGTTACTAGGGACTGCTGTGGTGTGAATACTAGAAGCTCACACTGCTGCTGAGAAAGACTCTGAGGCTGGGTTTTACAGAACTCAACATATATATTTTTTTAACTGTAGATGCTAATTAAGTGTGAACTGTTCTTTGCAAAACACTCCATTTTGCACTTGCTATAAACAAAGCCCATTAGCAAGCTCACAAGGGGAGGGTGGGGTGGAGGTGCCAGTTCCAGGTCCTTCTCCGTGCCAGAGAGACTTACCATGAGGTCACTTTGGAACTCCTCCTTCTGAGGGCCACTGCTGACAGCTGACACATCAATGAGGACACCGACTCTGGCCCCCTTGATGAGGCCAAATGCCTAAAACCAAAGAGGACGTGCGGAAACAACTAGCACAGCTCTGTGCTTCTACAAACCTTTTACTGGGCAGCTCTGTGTAGCAGATGTTCAAGCGCTCCCCAACCTCGACAAGAATCCGCAGAAGGAAGACCCATTTTATAGAAGAATGCTGCAACTACTGAAGCCCGTGCGCCTAGAGCCCGTGCTCCGCAACAAGAGAAGTCGCCGCAATGAGAAGCCTGAGCACCGCAACGAAGAGCAGCCCCCGCTCGCCGCAACTAGAGAAAGCCCACGTGCAGCAACGAAGACCCAACACAGCCAAAAATAAATTTAAAACAAACAAACATGCATCCCCTTAAACCTAGCCATTGAAATTCTAGAAACTCATCCCATAGAAATAACTGGAAAAGTAAATAAGAGGGAATTGGAGCCCAGTGATGCCAGATAGTCCCAGTTTTTCAAGAGAAGACTGAAAGCAGACATAAAAGTGAAATATCAGGATTTTAAAATCTTGACAACTAATTCAAAACATAAAACAATGGAGGCCAAGAAAAACATGGTTGTAGGGCCAGATCTGCCTGCGTGCCACCGGTTAATAACCCCTGCTTTTATCCTCTGCAGATATGGAAACGGACACCCAGAGAAGTGAGGCCTTGCTGACAGCAGAGTCGGGAACTGGGCCCTGTGATGGACCATGCATCACCCCAGGTGCCCCAGCACGCAGAAGACTCATGAGCTGGTTCACAGGTGATTGCTTCCCTGGAATCCAATCGGAGCTTGTTTCCTGGCTCCGCGGTAACTCCATCAGAAAGGGGTAAGGGGAAGAAGGACCCAACCAGCAATCCCTGCCCCCTTTGTCAAAAATGCCAGGACAGGTGTGATGTGGGTAGGCAGGTGAGAGCAACATTCCCTGAATGGATGTTTGTGGAGTAGGTGAGGATTTCACCCCTCTCAGTTCTCTCTGCCTGTGTTACCACGTGCAACCAGAAGGGGCATGCCACAGCTGGAGATGGGCATTTGCTGACCTGTCTAAGCAACTGAAGATGGTTCTGGATCTGAGATGTAGACTACACCCTGGAATCGGCCTGGGTAGTAGAGGTGGGGCTTGGGGGTGGGGAGCATGGATTTCAGCATCTTGCCTGTCCCAGGGTTTAAGAAAAGAGTTGAGGATTGCCTAAGGTGAAAGCAAATGGTGGCCCAGAAAAGCATCAGTGGAAGAATATAGGCTAAAGCAAATAAGAAGGCAAGATAAAGGTTAATTTGCCCATGATCACTCTTCTACTCTTCGGGTCTGAGGAAAACGTTTAATCAAACTTTCAAAAGTTATGTCCAGATGATCGGCCTTAATCATAAATCTCATTAGGGGTCTGAGGTGAAACGGTCCAGGGGATTTCTGCTGTTCTCACCCAGGACCTGTTTCCCCTTCTGGTAACAGCACTCTGGCTTTCCATGTGCAGCCATCTGTCTCCCTCTTCTCAGTCCATGAGGTTTGGGGGGGCTCACCCAGCCTCCCCCAACTTCCCTCACCCCCCGTCTTTCCCCAGGCGTGAGCACTAGTTCCAGGCCCAATCAGTTAGTGCATCTCATCCTCCTGGTTATGGTGATTGGTCTAAATTGGTCCAGAGAGTGTCAATCCCAGGACTTGGAAGGGTGTACTGGGAAAGCAAGGTGAGATCCTTTTTGACATGTCACTTTAGTTGGTGACATGTAAGCTTAGAGCTGCTGGTGACCATCTTCCCAAGACTGGGGAAATCCTTCCCAAGAGTAAAACCAACCCAGGGGAAAGCAGAGCTCAGAGACAAAGAATGACATCATTTGAACCCCCGGATACAGCTGTGTTTGAGTTTTTCATTTCTGTAGGTCTAGAAATTCCCTTTTTAGCTTTGGCTAATGTAAATTGGAGGTCTAGCACTTGCATCTGAAAGGGTTCTAACAAGTACAGGTGGAATGAGTGAAAGGAGGTAAAGAATGAAATCTATTACCTTCTTGCTGTTTTCTGTGAGCCACTGAATTCTCTGTTGATAGAGTTCAATAGCTCTGTCAAAACACCAGGAAGACTTGTCACCCAAGGTCAGCTTCATCACTGAGCACAACAGCCACTTACATACATGGAAGGAAAGTGTGGATGGGACTTTCTTTCTTTTAATGTGTCTAAGGCATTGGGAGAATATAAGGCAAAATCTAGCAAAGAGAAAACTGAAGGTCTGTTTTCTGGGATAAGGGATGGAGGGGATTTTGAAAGGGATCAAGCGTGTGTGGGGTCCTTTTGCTGATGCAATGTTCATTATAAACGGCTGTGGTTTGGTGGAACTAGGTGGGCTTCGAGAGAGGGCCAGTCTATGGAGGATGGGGGAGTGTTCTCATGAGGAAGGTGGAAGAACATTCTTGCTCTTCTCAAATCTGTGTCTTCTCAGGTGAGACTTCCTAGTCACCTGGACATGATCATAAATGCACAAGGGAGGCAACTCAGCAGCAGTTTCTCAGTGGATTGATGAACAAAAAGCTTAGTTTTTGAATAGTGAGTGGCCAGGGGAATTTCTTGAGTTTCCCTTATTGCAAACGATTCCAGTGGCTGTTTGGAGACCAGCCTGTAACAGGCACTCAAGTTAAGGACTCAGCCACGTGAACTTAACTGAATTGCCTTCACTGAAGCAGGTGGGATTTGGGGGCCCAGAGAAGGGCAGGGAAGGCCTTTGGATATAAACTCATGGGCATGGGGCAGTGGGCAGAGTCATAGGCATGCATGAGTGTGGGTGCAGGTAACGTCATGGGCAGGTAATGAGACGAGCCTTGTCTTTGAGACCCAGCTCTGCTGTTTACTAACTGTGTGACCTTGGACAAGTGTGGTAAACTCCACAGCTTCATCAGCTCCAACATGAAGATAATAAGACTTTACCCAAGTCAATTTGCCAAAAGTTAGTTTACTGAAAACCAATTCTCTGAAAATCAATTTGCCAAATGACCAATTAACTGAAGAGACCTGAAACAGTCCTTAAATTGCCGGATTCGCAATTAAAACCAATCAGCCAAAATATTGCAGAAATCTTTAAAATCTGTTTAACCTTCCAACCCAATAAAACTTGCTATAAAAGTTACAGTTAAAATGTTTTGTTTTGTTTTGTTTTGTTTTTTTGCGGTACGCGGGCCTCTCACTGTTGTGGCCTCTCCCGTTGCGGAGCACAGGCTCCGGACACACAGGCTCAGCGGCCATGGCTCACGGGCCCAGCCGCTCCGCGGCATGTGGGATCTTCCCGGACCGGAGCACGAATCTGTGTCCCCTGCATCGGCAGGCGGACTCTCAACCACTGCGCCACCAGGGAAGCCCCAGTTAAAATGTTTTGATAAATTTGGCAAATTGGTTATTTAGTAATTGACTTTTGGTTAACGGTCTTGAGAGTAACACTATATTTTGAGTTGTTGTGAGGATTAAATAAGATAATGTGTGCAGCCCTTAGCAGAATTCCTGACACATTAAGAAATGTTGGCTATTAATTATTATTCTAACCTTTTAAGAAACCTCAGGCAAGCAGTAATCATGGCCCATAGATTGCTACACCGGGGATGGATGGTGACGTCAAAATCTGGTTTGGGGGAATTCCCTGGCAGTCCAGTAGTCAGGACCCCTCGCTTTCACTGCCAAGGGCCCAGGTTCGATCCCTGGTTGGGGAACTTGGATCCCATAAGCCTCTTGGTGTGGCCAAATAAATAAACCAAAGAGAAGCTTTTAAATAAATCTGGTTGGGAAGTGGGGAGCCTGAATATTTTTGACATACATCTGTAAAAGTATGAACCCAATCAATCTGTCATCAGAAGTGGTCACTCTTAACCATCACACATCAGATGAGGCTGTGAGGTTTTATGTGTTCATCCAAAGGGACCATGGATTTTAAAAGGCTGAGAAAAACTGATATGGTCCAACCTCTTTATTTGCAAAAACAGGAAATTGGGGCTAGAAGCGGAAAGAAGCCTGCCCAAGGTCCCACAGAGACTGTCGTTTGAACAAAGTCATTTTCAGGCTGCTGAAACCAGGTACTTCTTGAGCTCTTGGGTTGTTGGGAAGACGCTGAAAAGCATACTTACTCAGAAAGCTTGGATTCAAATTGGTGGACGGTCTGGGTGGAGATGTGCATTTTCCTCGTGACATTGCTACCCTCCTTCCTGAAGAAGAAAAGTCTTATGAAAGGGTCTCTTGGGCTCAGGGGGATGGACGTGTCTTGCAGGCTTGGGGGGAGAGGGGAATGGCTTCAGACTTACAGCATGGCTGTGCCCTGGCTTATCAGGTCAGCCAAGGTGAGTTTCATAGACTTTAAATTGTGTGTTAAAAGCCAATCTTCTGAATCCTCCCAAGCTGAAGACAGCTGGGTCTCATCGCCCTGCAGCCTCTGCAAGACAGAGTCACAGAAACCGGTGGAAAGAGAGGGTGAAGCTGAGGATGTTTTAGGTTCCCTCCACGTGGACCCCTAAGGGGTGCCAGCCTGACCAGTCCCACCCGAGAGCAGTCCGTTCAAGAACTCGCCTTGCTGAGGCAACAGACAAATGCGGAGGCCGGTGCTCTGGGCCAGTGGCCCGGAAATACCCGTTCCCATCCCTCACGTCATCCCCAGTATGTGTCTGGAGGAGTCAAGCGCCACTCGCCACATCCTGCCTTGTGAGAGACTGAACACACAAACACACCGTGGCTAGACCCTGTATGACAGCACCACTCCGACCCACACGGGTAGCAACCAGACCATGGAGCCAGACCACAACCTCTGCGGCAATTGGACCGGGAAGTCAGGGCTCTGGCAGTGACTGCCATCTTGCCTACCTTTCATCCCCTTTTTAGCTCAGGACCAACCAGAGAAAACCAAACATGCCCCCAAGTCAGTCACAGGAGACGCCGGCTTCTAGTTAGCCCGCCTCTGGCTCCCTTCAGGGTACACCTGAAGCTTTCCCCTTTTTTCACCATAAAGCTTTCCTTCTCCCCTGCCAACCTTTGAGTCTCTGTCAAACACAAGTGATGGTGGCGTCTTTGTTTATTTCTGTATTTGCATTCCCTGCATCCTTTCAGGTATATGAGTTCTGCCTCCCTCTCAGTCTGAGGGATCCTCCACAAACATTTGTTGACTGATGGAAGAGGGAATGGGTTTCCCTGTCCATTCCAGAGGCCAGAAACAGGAGCAGTGGGTAAAAGTTTTAGAGGAAGAACTTCCGAGCCATCACAGGAGTCTGGCCATGAAATGAACAAGCCCCCTTGCTTGTGCTGAGTGACACCAGTGTCACTTACATAGTACTAAGCTCAGGACGTGGGTGGTGGCCTTGGTGATGGAGCTGAAGTCGTTCACAGCAAGCATTCAACATTGGTGATACATTCTGAGAGCCAGAAGGTGGAGAGAGCTGACCTAAGACTCTGAGCCCACTTTGCCTTGTTCCGAGCCCTGCTTTGAACTAGGCACTGTCCCTGGTCCTAGGGCTACCGTGTGAACAAGATAGAAATGTTCTCGCCTTCTCGGAGCTCACATTCTAGTGTGGATAGATGGTCAGTAAAGAAAAGCAAAATCAATGTCCATAATTTCAGCAAGGAACTGTATTAAGAAAGTGGGGCAGGGCAATGTGATAGAAAATGACTCGAGTGGAGATGGGGAGGTCACTTTAGCTGAGATGGGGGGTCAGGGGAGACCCCTCTGAGCTGTGATCTGAAGGTGCAGGAGGAACCAGCCCTGTGTGTCTCTGGGCGCGCACAGTCCAGGCAGAGGTGGGCTTGGGGGCAGGGGCAGAGTGCTGGAAGAACAGAAAGGTGGCCACGGTGGTTGGAGTGTAGCGAATGCAGGGTAAGCGTGACGTGAGAAGAGGCTGGAAGGGTGTGCAAGGCCTGGAGCAGACAGGGATGCTGCAAGAGCTTCCAGCACGGCCGCCATTGTCTGTGTGAATCAGTGGGACTTACATGTTGCCAGGGTTGGCTGTGACTCAGGGTGTGGGACACGGCCTCACAAGGGGAGAGGCCGGCTCAGTCCCACAGTGAGAGAAACCGCCCTGCAGCGTCCAGGGACCGTGGAAAGGGCCTGCGCACCGCTTAGCCCACCGCAGCCCCCGACTACACCCAAAGATGGCTTTGCCTGTCTCCTGTGCGCCTGCTTGAACCCAGGGTGGGTACTGTTTGGGCTTGTCTTTGTCAGGCTCTCCCTGTAGACGGTGAGGTGATAGACAAGGGGTTGAAATTATCTGCTGTGGCTGACCGAGCTGCATGAGACAGGATTAGATCGGACAGAGGATTCGGAAGGAGGAAAGGGCAGAGGAAGAGAGGGAGGGGAGAAGGGAGTGCAGTCCTGGGCCCCCCACTTACTAGCTTTGTGATGCTGGGCAAGCCCCGTGTCTCTTTCTCCACCTGTAAGATGGGTGCGTGACGCTAAGATCTAGAGCGTGGCCTGCAGTGCTGCTGCATAAATGGTTCTTAACAGTGATTCTTGTTTCCCCTCAGGTTGGGTCATAAACAGAAGGTAACAAACAAACAAAGGCAATGAAAATAAACTGCTTCTATCATATTCCAGCTAGATAGTATTGGATGCCGTAAGTTCTGTGCCTGACACCTCCTCACCCTCTGTTTCAACATATGTATGTGTATAACTGATTCACTTTGTTATAAAGCAGAAACTAACACACCATTGTAAAGCAATTATACCCCAATAAAGATGTTAAAAAAAAAGGAAATTAGCAAGTGTTAAAGAAGTGTGAAAACACGAATAATTAGAGCAAACTCTTAATAGTGCTTATTATGTGACAAGCACTTTCCGTATGTTAACTTAATTACGTCTACAAAATAGGTTCCATCGGTATTAACCTCATTTTACTGACAAGGGTGCTGAAATATTGAGAATTAAGCAATTTGTGCAGTCACACAGCTAGTTAGTGGTGGAGCTCGGATTCAAACCCAAGCACTATAGCTTGAGCCACGCTCATAATCACGATACTACATTGCCTTTAAATTACCAACAAACTGTGACTATCTTTGTGAAGGATCTAGAGAGAACTGACTGAAAAGACAGCTTTCTCAGTATGTGATTCTCTGCTAATTAATGTCCCGCCCCAGAACAGCACCGCCTATAATCTTAGCCCCAGCCGCTCGCTTAGGAAAATGGTGCTCTGCAGCATATAAACACTAGGTGTCACTCTTCTCATCTTTCAGGACAACCACCTCCCTTTGGTAACACTGAACCCGGTAGACTTCTAATTCACCTCTCTTCCATTTTACTTGCATTTGAAATGATCCATCATTTTTTAGGACACGGATTTTGTATTGTTAATATTTGAAGAGTCACCATTAAACATGATGGATTTTGACTGTAGGACATACTGATTATATACTGAAGGATGTGCTTTACATACAGAAGAATAAGATCTTTGTGCTGGGGCAATCCTTTCCCTCTTTCCCACTGCTATTCATTTGTGAAGTAAAGGAGGCCCCAGTTGTGGCTAATAAATAAGAGGGGTCCTTGTACACCTGGAAAGTCGTGTATCTGATAAGAAATTAGGTGAAATAAAGACTCATAGTATCAACATCTAAAGTCATTGAAAGGATCCTTCAGAATTTCCAGACTCTATTGACATTTGCTCATTTCCTTTTAATTAAACTCGCTTTCCCATAAGTGCCAATACTGGAGAAAAGTAAAGCACAACTATTTTCCTGATGTTTAATTGCTAGCATTAAAACTGTATTGTTTTTGACTGATTATCATTTCAAAGGACCATTGTTAAACTCTAGTGTAGAATAGGTACACGGTTATGGGCCAGACTTGCACGGACAACCCCTGATGACAATAGTTTCTATGGTAGAGTGAATTGCGAGTTCTAGACAATCCACTCACCACCACGCGAAGAGAGCTCATCAACACACTGAGAGTCAGCCTAAGACCAGAGTTCTGGTCATTCTAGAGGTTAATTCTCCTGCCATAACGTTCTCACTCCAATGGCACTTCCTGAAACTGATTTTTTTTTTTTTTTAGGGGTACGCAGGCCTCTCACTGTTGTGGCCTCTCCCGTTGCAGAGCACAGGCTCCGGACGCGCAGGCTCAGCGGCCATGGCTCATGGGCCCAGCCGCTCCACGGCATGTGGGATCCTCCCGGACCGGGGCACGAACCCGTGTCCCCTGCATCGGCAGGCGGACTCTCAACCACTGCGCCACCAGGGAAGCCCCTGAAACTGATTTTTGGATCTAGATTTTAGGGAATCCTACAAGAAAAACAAATCTCAGGAAGGAGAATCTTAGCATTAAATTCCTTAGTCTTCAAGATTTGATAACAAGGACAGTGTCTTCACATCCCCCTGAATATTTAATGATATGGCCAAGAAGGCTATACAATTTCTATAAACAGCATAGAGATTCTTCAGTCATTTCTAAAGGCAGGGGATCAGAGATGAGTGTGTAACTAATCCTTTTCAGTCCTGAGATCCTACGTGAAGAAAGAAATACCCAGAGTTTAACACGTTCTGCATTCCCAGACTATGATTTGTAAGCACTGCCACTCAGTTGAAGCACTATGGTTTTTACCAGCAAGTCCTGTGTCTGGTTAATATGTGTAACCAGTAGTCCGTTGTCTAGGTTTTGGCCACGTTCATTGATATTCTTCTGGTTCAATTGCCTCTTTGGATCTCTGTCATTGTTTCTCCTCATGCTAAAAAACACAAAGTAATTTGATCAATGCCCCAGCACCAGACATTGACTCCACGTTGTCAGGGCCTCCAGAAACATTTTACTTCTGTGTAGTAACTGGGCAAGTTTCCTGTGTAGATCCCGATAAAATGTGGACTCCAGGCTCATAAGACATTTTATTCTATTGTTTTGGTAGTTAGGTAACTGAAGCCCTCAGGTATAAGATGAGGCATCGACCATTTACCCAGTCTCACTTAAAGGCAGGTATTTCCCCCTCAACTCCCGTGAACAAAATGTTGTTGTTGTTTTCATTTGGAAAGTCAGAGAAGATGCTTACCAATGATTTTCCAGAAACTTATTATCTTGACCATGGAAGATATGACTAGTTTGTGTGGCCATTATAAAAACACCCAATGCTTATTTTCCTAAGGAGGAAAAGAATACCAGAAAAGAAAAGGGTAAGTGCAGCATATAGACAACAGCTCAACTGTTCTTTAATTCATTCATTCAATAAATACTTATTGAACACCTACTAGGTATCAGGCTTTGTGCTAGATGCTGAGGATACAACAGTGAACAAGATAACAAAGGTTTCTCGACTTCAGCACTTTCGACATTTTGGACAAGCTAATGCTTTGTCGTGAGGCTTTCCTGTGCATTGAAGGATGCATAGCAGCACGCCTGGCCTCTACCTATCAGATGCCAGTAGCAACCCTGCCCCCCTGCAAGTTGTAACAACCAAAAACGTCTCTAAACATTGCCTAATGTCTCCTGGGGAGCACAGTTGTCCCCAGCTGACAATCACTGAGCTAGGCATCGTCCTTGTCCTCCCAGAGGGGGAGAGTGATGTAAATATAGTAATAACAAATTGTGGAAAGTACTGTGAAGGAAGTAAACAGGATAATATGATAGTAATCAGGAAAGGAATCTGCTTTGCATAGGTCAGGTGATCAGTGAAGGTGTCTTTTGAGCTTAGACCTTTTTGTTTTTATAAAGTATCTTATTTTATTTTATTTTAACTAATTAGTTATTTTGGGGGGCTGCATTGGGTCTTTGTTGCTGTGCGCAGGGTTCCTCTAGTTGCAGCAAGCAAAGACCCAACGCAGCCAAAAATAAATAAATAAATAAACACCCCACCACCACCACCACCACCAAATCCAGGGAATTCCCTGGCGGCCCAGTGGTTAGGACTCCACGCTCTGACTGCTGAGGGTCATGTTCAATCCCTAGTTGGGGAACTAACATCCCACAAGCCGCACCATGCAGCCAAACCCCCCCACAAATCCTAGGTCACACCCCCTCTTCTCCCTCCTGCTCAAAGCTGTTCAAAGGCTTCCCTTTATTTCTAGGATAAAGACTAAGATCCATAAGATGGCATACGAGGCTCGCAAGCTCTGGCTGCTGCCCACCTACCTCTCCAGCTTTCCCACTCCACCACTGCTCGCTGCTTCAGTGTTCGACAACCCTGTTCCCCTTCAGTTCCTAGAATGCTGTACGGTTCCTTTAATCGCAGGGCCTTTTCATGTGCTGGCTTTGCTCTGGAACATTTTCCTCCCCTCCCCCCAACCACTCATCCTTGACATTTCAGCTCAAATGTTACTTCCTCTAGGAAGTCTTCCCTACCATCCCACTCTATTCCAGGTTCCTTTGTGTTATGTAAACTGTCATAGAACTGTGCTCCTTTCTTTAAAAGTAATTATCTTAATTTAGAATAATACATTTACTAGTGTGATTTTTAAGAATTGGCATCTTTCTCCCACTAGACTGTAAGTTATGCGAGAGGGACTGGAAGACAGTAAATATTCTGAGGAGGGAAGGTAAACCTCAGTTCTTGAAGAACTGACTTCACTTTCTGCTCTTGGGTTCCATGAGATACTTGTTCCTTCTAATTCCCTTCCTTTTTGCTTAAGCGATCTCATTTATTTATTTATTATAAATGTATTTATTTTTGGCTGCATTGGGTCTTCGTTGCTGCACGGGCTTTCTCTAGTTGCGGCGAGCGGGGTCTACTCTTCGTTGTGGTGTGTGGGTTTCTCATTGCAGTGGCTTCTGTTGTTGCAGAGCACAGGCTCTTAGGCACACGGGCTTCAGTAGTTGTGGCACATGGGCTCAGTAGTTGTGGCTCGTGGGCTCTAGAGCGCAGGCTCAGTAGTTGTGGCGCACGGGCTTAGTTCCTCCACGGCATGTGGGATCTTCCACGACCAGGGCTCAAATCTGTGTCCCCTGCATTGGCAGGCGGATTCTTAACCGCTGCGCCACCAGGGAAGCCCAAGTGACCTCATTTATATTTCTTGTTACTTGCAACAAAAAAAATATTGTCTAAAACACCACAAGTGAGAAACGCCAGATGGAGTGGCGGCTTCAACATGGAGTGTGTGTTCTTATGAAACCATTAAATTAAATAGCCTAATGATGGCTCGGCAACTTGCTTTTCTCTTTGGGGTCTTTAATCTCTTATTCAGAGGAATTTTCTCTTGAGAAGCACCAAGATAATGTGACAATGTATCAAAAAAAGAAAAAGCGGTTTCACTTCAGTATGCTTTGCTGGGAGACTCTTGTGGCAGAGACTGCTGGAATAGAAATACCTCATCAACACTGGACATCCCGCAGTCTTAGTTCCCTCTTTTCAGTGAGTGATTAACAAAACAACCTAATGAATTCAGAGGCTTGCACGACTGGATTCTGGGATGACTTGTGTTGGCCAATAGAGGGGTGTTTGGGTTGCATAAAACTAGCAAAACAATGTGGTGTGCTAGAAGGAGCACGGAACCATTGGTTTCTTCATCTACAGAATGGCATGGGGATAATAGTAACTGCCCTGCCTACTTCAACTCCACCGTCAGGAGGATCAAATGAAATGGAGAACGTACAAGAGCTTTGTAATATACAAAGGGCTATAGGAGTGCAGGATACCATTTCGAAATCTGCTGCATCCTCAAGAACTTCTGCATATGACACAAGCACTCGTTCATTCCACGCACGTTTATAGAGTGCATGCTAGGTGCCAGAGAGAGCTCGTAGGCAGAGCTGGACAGCCCTTACCCTCAGGCCTTTGCTCAAATGAAACCTTATCAGAGAGGTCTTCTTTGATTACCCCATCTCAGACAGTACCTCCCTGCCCCTGTTTTGTTTTCTCTGTAGCACGTTTCATCATCTGATGTTCTATATATGTACTTATTATCTGTCTCTGGCCCACTCTCCCTCATCCATCAATCCACTAGAAGTAAGATCCATGAGGGCAGGGACTTAGTTATGTTCACTGTTAGAACAGTTTTATGTAAACGTTGCCTAGAACATAGTAGTTGCTAAAAAAACATTTGTTGAATAAATGTACTCAGGGCAGGTCCAGAGTTTAGAGAAAGGTGGGCCACATTACCTTGGGAGACTGGTCACAGGAGGGGAAGAGAATATGCAAGCCGGTCCTTAGGAGATGGCATCTTGTCAAAGGGAGAGAGGTAGCCCTGATTAGTGGATAAAAGAAAATCTTCAGCTAACTTCCTGATTTGCTAACAGCTAGATCTAGGATTCTCCTAAATATCCAGGATAAAGCCACCCCCAGCGTTTGTATTTTTAACTGCCTAATAACCTCCAGTCTTTCCCCCATCCAATCCATTTTACAGCCTGCTGCCAGAACGATTTTTCTGATATGCAGAATTGTTCATGTTACTACTTGTTTAGAACCCTGCCATGGCTTCTCAGTACCGTGGACAAGCAAGTCAAACCTTCTTCACAAGGCTTTTCATTCCATTTGGATCTATTCTTTGCTTACCTCTCTACCTCATCCTGCATCCTTCTACACACCCTGGTAACCCCTACCTACACACACCTTGCTAATTCATACTCTTCTTTGTTCAAGTTGGACCTACTTCTAGAATTGCCCTTTGCCCTTTTTGTTTGACAAGAAAACCCAGGAAGTCTTTCCTGAACCCCATTTGCTGCCCCCCAACCCCCAAGGAGGAAATCATTCCCTCCTATCGCTGCCTCCTGGCCGTCTCTTACCAAGTTGTCACAGACCTTCTCGGGAGCAGCCCCATTACTTCCTTGTCTGCTGTTGCACCCCCAGCATGTAGCACAATGTCTGGCAGGTAGGGAGCGGGTGCTTCAGACCCAGGCTCCCTAAATCTTTCTCACTTAGTCCAGAGCTTAGAGTCTGGGCCTCCCCCCGCCCACTCTTTTATCACCCTGTCAACGCTTGTGACTCTCAACTTCACCTGCATTTCTCCATTTATTTCTCCATCTTTGGGAGAAGGGCCCCTGGTCATCCCAGGACTGTTTTCGCTGGTTCCCACTTCTAGTTCCTCCAAGCTCCTCCAAGCATCTCAACAGGGAAGCTTGCCCTGTCGGGAAGTGTTTGCTGGTCTCCAAGGTAACAGACTGCACCATTGCAGCTTGAGGCAGGGACAGGGAAGAACCTTCCTCACCCCTGGGAAGAAATTACCACTTTGTCGTTCATAACAACCTCTCCCTGGGCACTCTGCTTTTCTCTGCCCCCGCAAAGGCTGGGGAGCAGGATTTGCACATCTTTTCTATTTTTAGAACCTTTGGGTCAGCAGAAAACTGTGGTTTAGACCAGTGGAGCCCTGGTGCGTGCTGCCTTCCCGTGGTAGGAACTGAAGAAAGACAGCAGAGAACCTGCGACACACGTGAAAGGTGGTAACCTTCTCTTCCTCCGCAGAGCCCCCCAGACACACTCCTTGGGAGAGGTCTGGCAGTCCCTCACCCCTGCCAGGTCCATCTCCACCCAAACCAGGCTAACACAGCAGCAGACTCAGTGACCTCTTAGCATAACAAGTGATCATCTACTGCTGTGGTTCCCAAACCCAGGTGCCCATCAGAATGATCTGGGTTGTTTGCTAAGAAAACGTACGTACATTCCCATCTGGGAGATTGATACAGAACTGTAGCAAAGTGTAGGAACATGAATATTTAACAATGGCCCCAGGTGATTATGATGTAACCAGCCCTTAGTCCACAGCTGGGGACCTTTCCAACTCCTTCTATGGAAATCAGGAGAGATGAAGTGATGTGCTCAATGTCAGCTAGCTTGTAGTGGCTAAGGGAACTGCACTTAGTTTTTCTTATCCAGGTCATTTCTCAAATCACAACCTTCACTTCTGAATCCTTAATTTATAATTTAGAACATGTGCTACTTGTGGTAGTCACTGTCTGGTAGAGAAGCCCTTCAGATGTTGACCCCAGTGCCTCCTATAGGCCAGATCAGAAACAACAAAACCCTTCAAAATAGAGACAGCTTACCTACCACCAGTCGCTCTGGGCAGAAGAGTCACGGGGTGTAAATCATGGCATTTGGTCAGCACCAACAAGGCAGAAGAGGAGGGAGCTCAGAAAGAGGTAAGGAAGTCAGAAGAGGGAAGCAACCAACCAAAGGCTACTCTGTGAGCAAGAGGTAAGTGTCCTCGTGCCCACCTTACTGGAAATCCTGGATAGAAGGGCTGGCTAACTTTGAGACACCATTTTTGTAGACACAGGGGCTCAAGATACATGGCTTATCACCTTCACAACGTCCTTTGCTCCTGGATACATGGGTTTTCAACATTTTACAAGAAGTAAAACCTAACATTGAAAAGCTCTTTTTTCTACTTGAGTTTACATGACACATGTTCTGGACGTATTTGTGCCAGATGGATAAAGCAGAGTACGATTTTCAGGCTGTATGACCAGCCAAGGAGAAAGCTCGTGCTGGTACCATCTTTCTCAGTTCTCCTCAGGCTGTATATAGCTCACGATTGGCCCCACGTAAGGAATCAGAGCACAGTAGGAATTTCTTTTCCTCTTACCTTAGGTTCTTGGGACGTGATGGGTCACCTTACCTCTGGTCTTTATTTAGGAGCTCTAAACTGTTCCCATTACTCAAAATATATTTGCTGTGATCTGAATGTTTGTGTCCCCACCCCGCAATTCATGTGTTAAAAACCTAACCCCTAATGTGATGGTATTAGGAGTTGGGGTCTTCAGGAGGTGATTAGGTCATAAGGGCAGAGCCCTCATGAATGGGATTAGCACCTTTATACAAGAGAGCTGACAGAGCTCCCTAGCCCCCTTCCAACATGTGAGGATATGAGAAGTCTGCAACCCAGAAGAGGGCCCTTGCCTGACTGTGCTGGCACCCTGATCTCAAACTTCCAGCCTCCAGAACTGTGAGAAATAAATGTTTAAAACGTGATGTTGCAGTGAATATTGTTTTGTATCTTAGGTTCACAGCACGCTCATTTCATGGCAAAGCCTGACTTGAACTGGCATGAGGCTAGTTACAGTCTTTATTTGTTCCCTTTAATGTGAATATTTAGATGTTTTGTGATTACGGAATACTGCTTCATTCTCTGATGGGAATGTTACATAATATATAGTGTAGGCACCTCATTGATTTTTTTGTCTGAAAAAATTGAATTCCAAAGATCTTTTAGCTTTTTGATAAATACTGTAGTGATGTGTTATATTTAGTCCCTATTATCTTCATGTGTTAAAATGAGCAGATAATGGTGACTGATGGTTTTGTTTTCAGCATCTAAAATTCCTCTTTTCAGGAATTGCTTGGTGGTCCAGTGGTTAGGACTCTGCACTCTCATTGCCAAGGGCCCAGGTTCGACCCCTGGTTGTGGAACTAAGATCCCATAAGCTGCTCGCGCCATGGCCAAAAAAAAAAAAAAAAAAAAAAAAATCCTCTTTCCCTTTTTTTTAAAATTGAGGTATAATTGACATATAACATTACATTAGTTTCAGGTGTACAACATAATATGTATATATTGGGAAATGATCACCACAATAATTCTAGTTAACATCTAGTTAAATTTGTTTTTTATAAGCCACTTAAGTCTGTGGTGTTATAGTAGTCCAAACAGGCTAAGACAATATTATTGTGTGATATATTTCTTTAGGTATTATTTTGTATTTTGCTCTATTTCTTTCCTCCATTTCAAGCAGTTGCAGGTGCTTTTTAAGAAGCAGCTTGGGGCTTCCCTGGTGGCGCAGTGGTTGAGAGTCCGCCTGCCGATGCAGGGGACATGGGTTCGTACCCCGGTCTGGGAAGATCCCACATGCCGCGGAGCGGCTGGGCCTGTGAGCCATGGCTGCTGAGCCTGCGCGTCCGGAGCCTGTGCTCCGCAACGGGAGAGGCCACAACAGTGAGGCCCACGTACAGCAAAAAAAAAAAAGAAGTGGCTTGAAGTCAACAGTTTTTTTCTGTCTTTTGTAAAAGCCTAAGCTACCTGAAAGATTATAAAGTGACGTGCCAAAGCACGGGATGTGAGGGATGTGTTTAATGTCAAGAGGAAAGTGGGAAGGTATATAAAGATTCTTTCAGTTAAAAGAGACAGAAACCCAGTTCAAACTGGCTTAAGGGAAAAAGGGAATTTATGTGATCAGATAAAAGAAAAATCCAGGGATAGTTCTGGCTTCAGGCATGGCTTGATCCAAAGGCTAAAATGTTAACAGAAATCTGTCTCCACTTCTCAGCTTCTTTTCTTCTGTGATGGCTTTATTCTTAGGTAGGCTCTTTAGGAGTGGTTGGTAAACTTGGGACATCAGCACTAAGCTTTCCCCTCCATAGCTTTTAGCACTGTAAAGGAAAGAGAACAACTCTTTTCCAGGAGTTCCAGCAAAGTCCCAGGCTTGGCTTAGTCACAGGACATGCTCATTCTTGAACCAATCACTGTGACTCTAATTGGCCAGACCTGGTTTCTGCACCTAGTCCTGGAGCCAGAGGGTGAAACCAGCCCCATGAAAAGAGCTGTTTTTGTTGTTTTATTTGTTTTGTTTTGTTTAACCAAACAAAGAAGGGGACACTAGGCAAACAAGACTGAGGAAAGCCAAAGGGGAGAGAACAGTCCCCAGATAAACAGAGGTCAAGAAATCAGATCTGAAAAATCAGAGGGAGGAGGGACCTGCCCCGTGTTTGGTAGCAACAGTGGTGAGATGGCAAGACCTGAAAGGAAATGGGTCCTCGGTACATACAGGAAGAAAGTCCAGAGGCATAGGGGCTCACAGCTCACCAAAGGTTACCATGCCCCAAGCGTGGGATTGGGTACTGTAGAACTACTGCACCATTCGGCCCGGAACAGTTGATGTTTCAGCAGCAATGGGTATAGGCAAATGACAAACGACCAGAGGGGACTTTCTAAAGTTTCAGCCATGGATCTGCGCACAACCCTAGGGTATCCCCAATGGCCAATAGATTTCCTACCAACAAGGAAGAAGGGATCTAGTTGATTTTTTAAAGTGCTACAGGGAGGATAGGAGATAGCTTCTTTGGAAAAATTTCCCTGGGTGCTCAATTCTCAAAAGGGTTCTGATAAAACCAATAGATAACATGGTATAATTCACCAGTCAAGGAAGTAAGTGCTATAAAATACCACTGAGCAATGATTGCAGAAATCTTGACAATGAGCAGGGAATGATGGCAGATTAAACACAACTTAATAACTTACATAATTTTTTTCTTTCAACAAAATATGTAATATTCACAAGTAGAGACTACTTCTTATGGTTGCTTGCATTCACATCCAGAAGCAGCAAACCATAGATTTAGCTGCTCATGTCTGAGCCAAGGAATCATGCAACCGGGACAAGCTATTTTTATTTCGTTTAGACTAGCCAAACTGGCAATGTGGGACAGCAGAAGCAGTCCTAGATTTGAAGTCAGGGAACCTAGGTTTGAAACCCAGATGCCCCAATAGAACTTTGGGTAAATAGCTCACCCTTGTGATCCTTAGTGTTTTCTAATCTATACAATGCCATCTCCTACTTCATAGGAGGAGTATTAATTAAGATGACAGATGGAAAAACACAACATGAATTTAATGTTAGTTTCTTTCTCTAGACTCTTACGAATGCCACTATTTGTTAACCACAGTTTTTCAAAAAATATGAATTGCCTTAATAGAGTTCTTGATATGCTTCAGTTTTATTATGATATTTCGGAGGTTTCTGTCATCTAAGGGCTAAGTTCAGAGCAGCATTATTTGTAAGAGCAAAGACTTGGAAACAACTTAAATGTACAATAACAGGGGAAGAGAAATACATCTATATCTCTACAGTGTGTAATAGAGGTATCTATCTATACTATACAGCCATTAAAAATGAGGAAGATCTATATTTACTGACACTGAAAGATATTCATCATAAGTTAAAAAAGAAAGTAGTGGTAGTTATGTATAATATGATCTTGCTTTTGTTAAAACAACTGAACAGGACACACCCATCTCACACACACACACACACACACACACATAAACACACCATACACACACATACACACCGTAAAGAAACCAAAATGTCTGGAAGAATACCTAATAAACTGTCAACAGTGGTACTCTCTGGAAGGTGGATTGTGTGGGAGGGAACTTTTAATTTCCTATATTCATTAGAAAACAGTTACAGACAGGTGTTACTGTAAAAAAAAAATTCTTTTGTCCCAGTTTAGGGTCATGTTAACTTCCTTCTCCATAGTAGCACTTAGGACAAGAGAAAAAGTTACTGAGACTTCCCTGGTGGCACTGTGGCTAAGAATCCGCCTGCCAATTCAGGGGACACAGGTTTGATCCCTGGGCTGGGAAGAGCCCATGTGCCACGGAGCAACTAAGCCCATGCGCCACAACTACTGAGCCTGCGCTCTAGAGCTTGCGCGCCGCAACTACTGAAGCCCGCATGCCTAGAGCCCGTGCTCCGCAACAAGAGAAGCCACCGCAATGAGAAGCCGGTGCACCTCAACGAAGAGTAGCCCCCACTCGCCGCAACTAGAGAAGGCCCCCAACACAGCCCCCCCCCAAAAAAAAGTTACTAATGACCCAGAAAGCAGAAATGAGGTAAAGTATTTGAGTGGTGTGTGTGACTGCAACACACAAGTCCATTTTGCTCTCACTAATTAATTAGCAAAATATGTAGAAGATGAGGTAGCAAAAAACTTTCTTAGATATGTGGATTATTTTTTTTCCCCTAGAGTGGATAGTGGAAGGGGTTTTTTTGGGTGGTTCTTCAACTGCATTTGTATTTAGCCATAGAAAACAAAGCAATGTAAAAGAAAGGTTTTTTTTTATTATTATTAAAGAAAATACTTGAATTGTCTTATACAACTAAATTAAGTATTTAAACAACATGAAAAGAGTACCAGAGCCAGGACATGGTATTTATTTTACTGACTTGCCCCAAGAGATAATAAATAGAGATTTATTTAATGGTGACCAAACACATTGAAAGTATCTAAAATGCGCCATAAGATGGCCAGTTGGGGATAACCACATCTAAAATGAGATCAAATCCTTGAGTCCGTTCCTTTTAGCAGAAATAATTAAAACCATCTTGGCAGAACCAAGTCTCTGCAAAACATACCAAATGTATGGATGGCTTCAAGAGAACGGAGAACCCACAAGCTTGAAGGAGCCTCCAGAGGGTTCTCTTCAGGATCCACAGGGTACTTGCATCATCCTGGTCCTTTGTATAAGTATCAATATTAGAGCGCTGTGAGTTTAGTAGTAAAGGGTCTTGAGTCCAGAGAAATCCTAAGGAGGTCAGCAAGACTGGCATATTATACAGTCAAATACTTACCAGTAAAATAACCACACTTACTTATAAAGGCTGATGATCTATACAAGATTCTGCTTTCAGGAAAAATTTCACTGAAACAATCCTGGAAGACAGGTGACTGGGCCTTTCACATCTCCAGGAAATGTAGTTTCATAATTTTCCTTTATAACCTAGCCCCAAATTTAATCATGATAATTCATGTGTAAAGCACTGTGTCAGGTCTCTGGACTATGAGAAAGCCACGTTCCTTGAGTTCAAGAGTTTATGATCTAGTTATAGAGAAGTGTTTAATAACATCAGCAGCTAACACTCGGAGGCTTACTTTGTACCAAGAACTTTCCACACTTTATCTCATTTAAACCAACAATAACCCTATAAGGTAGGTACTATCAGGCCTGGTCTACAGATGAGAAAACCAAGGTGCACAGAGGTTAAGTGATTTATTAAGTGCTTTATTGTGGAACTGAGACTTGAAGCCAGGCAGTCGATTCCCCTCTAGTAAGTTCTGTTACAGAGGAACAAGCAAAAGAGAAACAAAGCACAAAAAATTAGATTATTTCAAATAGAGGAGGGATTAAAGAAACTGCAAGGGGGAGGTCATACAGGCACAGCTAAGACAGAGAGCGAGGGTAGTAAAAGAATGGAGAATAGGCTGATTTATCAGTAAAAAGCGAAAAGGGAGAATGATGGGAAGTAAGGCTGAGGAGACAGCCTGAAGCCAGCTCGTTAAGGGTTTTCAGTATTATGCTAAAGAAGTTTGGATTTCATTCTGTAGACTGCTGGCGTGACAGGAACTCGAATAACGAAGTGAAAAGTTTCTTTTGTGTCAAGATTACTTTGGCAGAAATGATCTGGATGAATTGAAGTAGATGGAGATTAGTTGAAGAAAGATTCGTTTAAGTGGCTATAGAATTTGAACAACTGTCCTAGGCCAAAAACTCTCCAAGGCCTATTTGTCAAAGACATTCTTTTCTACATTGAGTGTCCTGAGACCTAGTTATGTGACTCTGGGAAAGTCCATAAGCCTTTGAGTCCTTGATTTCTTCATCTGGAAAATGGAAACACTGAACATGCTTTTAGATTTCATCCAGCTCTGAAATTTTACAAGTCTCATGAAAAATTTCTTCTTGAAATTTAACCTTGGGTGGTCTTAGTCTTTGGAACTGGGGCTTCTTTGTAGAAACCTTAAATGTGCTTCAAAATATCATCCCAGCATTTTTTTTTTTTCCTGCTGGGAAAAGAACCAAAATTCTAAAAAAATAATACAGCATTATGCTTTCTATCTTTAATACAATTTATAAATAACTACTTTTATTTTGTTGCCGGGTAACTGTGACCCAGAAGAGTTGACTTTGCATAAAAGGAACCCACAGTCCACTAGTCTTGGTGTTTTTCCTATAATCTTCTCATACAGTGGTTAGAAGGGAGTTGATGGAAGAGTAACTCAAAATAATTTTTTCACCCATGTTATTGTATTTAAAGATAGTCTGTTGCCTTTTCCTACAGTATTACCAAAAAGAAGAAAAGTGTTTCCTTCTCCTCTCTTAGAAGTTCAGTATTTAGTCAACCATTACAATTTCCAGTGGGCCTATTCATTAATGTTTATAGAAAAGAACTCTTCAAATACCTCTAATCTGTGTTATAAATCAGGGCAAGATTTGAATGGTGGAAAGGTAGGGTGGCCAACTAATCCCAGTGTGCCTGGAACTTTCTCAGTTACAGCACTGAAAGTCTCATGTCCCAGAAGAGCCCTGTCTCAGGCAAACCAGGATGGTTGGTCACCCTAAGAAGATGACGTTAAGGTCCAGAAGCCAAGAACACCCAAATCCTACCTTGTCTTAAACTCCCAACTCCACATGAGGCTCCTGCAGAGGCCACATAAAGGAGAAACAGCAGCAACGGGTAAATATAGTGTTTCATTTGATTACTGGTTATTATTAGGCTAGGTCACTCCTGATACTCCTAGAGAGAGTTACAGTAAAGCTGTGATGGAGCACACGGATAAGTCTAGAGACCAAAGGGTTCTCTATTGCTCCTTCAACCCGAATTTTAAAATCTTACAAGCCAAAAGGACTTTGGCCTGAAATAAAGTAAAATCAGAAGAATGAAGCAAAGATGAAAGGGCTTAGGTCGATGTGCAAGGAAAAAAGGAAAGAAAAATGAGAGCCTCGGCTCAGTACCTCTCTCCTGGTCCATGGAAACATGATGTAGAAGAGAGTGCCACATGTGTGTGGTCTCTTATTGCTGAGTGCCTCTTCTTATTGGTAAACATAGCCTAATCCATGTTCTGTGACATTAATAGCATCTCCTCCCGAAGGGGGAGCTAGGCGTGAGAGTGGAAGAAGAGAGGGGAGACATTCCCCTGGCAAAATGCTAACAACAAAACTAAACCAAGAGGCATGGAAGTGTCACTGTGTGAATATGTGAAACCTCTATAAGAAATTCATTTCTGAAATAAATTTTTAAATTCAAAGCTTATTTCAAAGTAATAGAAGCCTTTTTAGTTTCTTTAGTAGACAATTTATTTTGATAAACTTGCTCAATAACAAAAATACAAGTGAAGAAAATTATGTTCATTTTATACAGTTTGTATTAACAATTTGTTTTGAAACTATTAATCGAAAAATGTTATAACCAATTAGAAAACAATTCTTAATAAAGTTGGGGTAATATACAGGCCTTGATGACAAACTTTAAAATCTCTTGAGGTGATATAACTAATAAGTCCTATGTAGGGAATCCAACCTACACAGGTCACTTTTTTCCTTCATATATTTTTATCCTTCAAAAATTAGTTCTGAAAGACAGCTTACTGTTTTGAATTGTGAATGTAAATTCAATATTTTAAAGAAGATCAAAGTGGGTTGCTAAAACAGTTACTACAATCAGAGTAACTGTGGCTAGTAGTCTTTCAATAAAGACAAAATAAATGCAACATGTTCCTCCCATGAAGCCCACGATGCAAAATAATAGCTAGGAGTAGTATATTCAAAGTTAGTTTCCAATACTTTTTTAGGGTCATTCCTCTAAATCAATAGGTTGTATGTCACCAGGACTGTTCATTGTTTTACTTAAGAGATTAAACAGTGAATTCACAGAGCATCAAGTGGGGATATCAAAGATTTAGGCAAAAGGGTAAAAACCAATGAAGTGTTTTGGTCATCTAGAACATTAAAAAGAAAAAAAAAAAAAGAGCCGTCCTTCAAAAACAAAACAAATGAAACGGAAAATAGGCTTATAAGAAGAGTCAGAAAAATTACATACACACATTAACAACATAGAACATGGATTACCTTTGGAAAGAATCATACTGAAATGTTTGCTTTTAATGAATTGAAGATTTTTCATGTTTACAGATGTTTAGGCATGTTCAATAGGAGCTTCCAAAACTTTCAAACTAATTGTCTTGTGCAAATAAAACCTATAAATATTTTTCAGCAGATTTTACAGTGATATTCTTAGGTATGAGAAGAATGCACACACTCTAAAAACAATGTAACAGACAAAAATTTGACAAATGATTGCACCATTAAACAGTGTTTTATATACAGTTTACAAGATATGATTTCCTGCTATAAATTAATACTGTACTATATAGTACTTATTATAGTGACCTTTTTAAATGCAACTGCTGAAGTTGTCTATCTGTTCACTTACAGGATTTATAGAATTTTATATGAATGAGTCCATTTCAATGTTTGGTCTGGAAGAGTACAAAGATTTGACTTCACATACTACTTGATGGGATGGTTTTAAGCCTGGGTTAGAGTGCTGACTGGTTAGAGGGAGTTTTCCCCTATCAGCCCTTAGTGCACTGGACCTCCAAGACAATGATGAAATTAAAGACAATTTAATGGTTTGTGTAATAGATACAAATAAAACCTTAAATTCTGCAATCTTATATGCAATACCACTGTAAGTGAAAGACGTAAACAGTGGGGAAATTCTTAGCAGCTGAGAAACTTTCTCTCCCCAATGCTCATGATCCAGTTAAAAATATTTTGAGAAACTATTTACAATAAAATTCAACTTTTGGAAGAGAAAAGCTCTTGGTCATATCATAAGTTAATTTGAACCATACTTTGCTAACCCTTTATTTCAGTGGTATAATGGTGACAACCAAAGCTTTCCTTCAAAGTGATCCATTTGACTGAGGTCCAATCAAATCGCAATGGGAACTGCCATCCCAAATGTCCACAGCACATGTCCAGTGGTATTCTTAGAACTGACTAGACATCGTAATACTTGGGGAAAATTAGTCTCCCTCAGGCATTTCCTAGAGGTTTCTTTGGACTCTGGGAAGGAAATGGGTGACACGCCCCCAGCACACTCAAGGAACTCACCCCAGTGGTGGTCTACCTCTTACCTGACTCCTGAGTGAGCTGAAACACTGGGGTTTTCTTCCACAATAAAATACTGCTGAATTAACAGTAAGATATATGAATGTCAAACAAGCCAGTGTGAAATACATCAGGTTCCTCCATTTCATACCTTGAATATCTGAGGAGGCAGCCCCATCTCTGAAGCAATCATTTAAAAAAACAATAAAACAGTGCATTCATTTCAGTTTGTGTTTAACAAGGTACCCTAACTCTTCTGATAGGGACATTTCGGTTGCCGTTGCCATGAAAGACTCCATTGCCATGAAAAACCCTCCTGCCCCACATTTCAAACAGGAGATTATCTATTGTGTTCACCTGGAAAAACAACTAAGCATTGACATAAAGACATGGAGATGTGGAGAAGAGAAATACTATATTTTTAAACTATCTGTGGGCTCAAGGGTTAGCTGCAATGCTTCTTTCTGGAAGAAATGTAAAGCTGTGGGTCTAGTACAGCCCTTTAAAGTAAATGCAAAAATGTTAGCTTTTAGCAAACAAAGGCATATAGCATTTAAAGAAAATACTGTATTGCTCAGGTTTTTGGTAAAGGAGATTATTAATAATGCTTAGATGAAAAGAAACATAAATTTAATTTTTATGGCAGAGTGAAGTTAGTGTTATAAATAGCCAAAATATTGTAAATTGATATTACTAGTGAATTTTGTATTTATGTAAAGTTGTGTGCTTAAACATATAAAATGCTTTATTAATGTAACAGAACGAGCCAGTAGAAAAAGAGAACCTCTGTACAACAGACAACAGTTGCCAATAATTTAAATAGTGTCAGATTCCCCAAATTATAAGGTTTGACATGATCTTACCTTCTACTATCATAAACAAATAAATTAACCCTACAAAGAATTTTAGCTTAACTTAAAATTGCACCTAGAAGGGTATGGGATTATTTGTACCTATTACAAAAACCTGTTAAAATCAAGGGCTGCTACAAAGAATGAGGTAAACTGAAGACTCTCTCCACTATGCAGCCTTCAGATAAATGGCTTTTTTTCTATTGAGTTCTAGGTTTGCACACCACAGTGTTTTGCTAGCAAAGCATTCAGAGTTCTCTTCCAGGAACTGTTTGCATGTGTGTGTATATAAATTTACACACACACATACGCACACACACATATATACACACTGTATACTGCATCAGCAAAATATATATATTATATATATATTTATATAAATATAAGGAAAATTTCCCCCACCCAACCCCCCGCCCCCCAACCCCATGTTTCTTCACCTAGCACAGAATGACACCCCCCTGCACCGTCATCTCCATTTCCATTCTGTCCCTTTCTCAGCCCCAATACATTTTAGCAAACGAGTTTTGATCTATTGGCTTCTTGGTGCGGTAATGCAATGGCAATCCATTCTGGTGCCAAAGGCTCATACCATTACAAGGAAGCTGTGAACTCTAATTTCTTAGGAGGTGAGGCCAGCCCCACATGAACTTCTCTTGCATCCCTCTGGTCCGCCATGATTCATAAATACCTAGACTTATTTTTTCCTCCCTCAAATGAATCATTAGACGTTAAAAATGGAACCACAGAGTCACAAAGGGCCACGTGCTTTTCAGTATAAAGCATTCTCCTTCACTAGGTTGCTATCACAGTGCAGACCTGACTGCCTGAATATGCTCAGGAGATTTAGTCAATATTGTCTGTATTTGGTTATGGAAAAGGCTCTCCTTATTTTTTGTTTTTAAATCCAAAGTGCATAGTGAGAACAAATCAAAGCATTTTTTTTTCTTTTCAGCATCAGTTTCATCTAAGCATCTTCCTATGTGAGGACTACTCAGATGCCTTGCCTTTGTCCTCCCCACCCTCCAAAAATAAAAAAATAAAATAAAATTAAAAATAATAAGAGTCAAGCAATTCAGACATTCATCAGCCTGGTAAACAAACTTTGCCGGCAAATAGAAGTCCTACTATTGTAAAGAAAATTGATAAGACAAAAAGTACGTATGATGACCCAACTACTGTGTTGTTGGGTAATTTATATGGTTGACCTCCGACTTCATTGATGTAAAATCCTATTGGAAATATTAGGGCAGCCATACAGAAAAGGATCACTGTAAAACAAACCAGAACACAACATTAGTAACATGGTTTGGTGATTAAGAAAACAATGAAAATTTGGCACAAAGGAAGTTTATAAGAAGGGTTGTGGATTGATGACATGGTCAAATCTGTTACAATATGGATCACTTATCAAAAGATTTGTGTATACTACAGATCCCCAAAGCCTAACAATTAAATACAGTAAAAGCTAGCTTAGCCTTTTACATAGTTTTGAATATCAGCATTAAGGAAGGCCTCCAAGCCTACTAAGTACTCGTATATACGATTCTTGACCATTTAAAGTAGTGACTAAAAAAAAAAAAAAAAAAAAAAGTAGTGACTAAGGGCTCTAGCTAGTGTCAGACAGGGGCTAAGTTCCAGCTCTACTACTTACTAATGGTGTAATCTTAGGCTTCTGAAATTCTGAAAATGGGTAAGTATATAGTACAAGGATAAACAAAACAATGTCAAGTCCTTCGCACAGTGAGTGACAGGTTGATAGTAAGTGCTGAATAAATGCTGTATATTATTATTGTCCTAGCATTATTTTGCCAATTCTCTGCTCTCTCAGTTGGTATTAGCTATGAGGAATTGAGAAAAGGTGCATACAAATATAAATACTATTTATCTTACTCTGATTTAAAACCAGCTAGTGGAAAGAACCACAGGCTTCTGTGATGAGGAGCAAATTGTCAGACTGGTTATCTCTCATCACGGACAACGTTCCAAAAAAAAAAATCTCCCAGGTTTCTGACTACGGAGTTTAAAGTGGGGGAGAGTGGGGAAATCTTTTGAATTTTGTATGCAAACAGAATGAAATATATTATTTGCTAAAATGCTTCTAGAAGGATATCAGAAAACCCAGCGTCTGGGCAGAAGTAATTCCACAGTTGGCTGTTTTAGGAAACCACGTGCCCCCCTGTGCTAACAAAGAAACACTCTTCTTAGGGAACACAAATTACCTATAGATAGGCTGGCGTTTCCAAGAAAATATTTTATGCTTTTTATTATTATTATTATTTTATGCTTTTTGAAAGCATGTTGGTCAAATGTTCATAGTCTTTCAAATTTCTTTGAAGGCAGAAACATGTCTTCAGTGTAATGTCATTCTATAGTCATTCCCAATATTAACTGAATGAGAAAACTTTTCTCAGTTAAACCCATCCCTAGCAATACTGACAGAGTCCTGGATAAATATACCAGCTGACACTTGTCCTAAATTATTTTTGTGTTACTCAGTCTACAAAATTTAATAGGAGAGTCCTGAAAAAGCCAATTAGGAATATTTCCTGGAAGGAAGCTCCAGAAATGCTGTAAAACGTAACATTTTCTTAAGTAGTACACTAGCTTAAGAAACACACCAGCACTCTCGTTTGCTTCGCACCATTTGGGTGGATTATTTTATATTAAGCAGACATAGAATCTGTTTCATTTTGGGCATATGACCACACCAAATAATGTTACATAAGCGGATTTAAATTCTTTTGGATACCTACTACAGAACAAATGAAAAATTCAGGTATTCAGTATTAGATCTTTCGGCCTTTCTGTTGCATAGTTAGCAATAAATAACTTTATTACTGCTGCCAGTGCCCGCTGATCTGTGGTATCTGTCACCAATCTCTAACGGTGCTTATGCCTTAATATGGTTTGGTAAGTAAAATGAAACCACAATCTAAATAGCTATAGACAATCTAATAAAAACAATGGGAAAACATTATTGCCTTAAAAACAATTTGTTCTTTAATGTGGATTAATCTCTAACCTCAAGAAACACTAAAATAATTTAGAAGTCCTTAAAAGATATGCAGATATTACTGTTGTTCATTCTGTTAATTGATGTGCCAACCTAATTCCTGTCCTTTCCTATTTTCTACTGTAAAATAAAAATCTATCTTTTATAAAGGAGTAATCATTTAATGACTATATTTAAAGCAGGGTTTAATATTTTACAAGTGTTAAACATTTTCCAAATTGGCGAGGAAAAGCTTAATCAAATTTTAAGGAAGCAATGAACTCCTAATTCTATCCAATATTTGTTTTTAATCCAAGGAATCGAGTTCTCTATCCTGGGGAGATGTAATGTTGGTGGGTGAGGTTTTTTTGTCTTTGTTTTCCTGTTTTTTGTGGGTTTTTTTAGGTATTGAGACCTGTGAAGTTACTTTAGATCTTAAAATACTGTTAATGTTGAAAATACATATCAACTTTTGACAATTAAGTTCTGGGTCCTAAATAAGTCTGTAAAGACATAACTTCATATCCTGTATAGCATAGATTTCTTGGTGGTGAAAGTCAATCAGGTGTACTGGTAGACAAGTAAATTAGGGTGGCAAAAGCAAGGACAAGGGTCAGACTTGAAGAAAAAGGCACAGCCTTGCCCCCACAGGTGAGCCCCCTCATGTGTGGCTCTCCTTTGAACATTTCCACTGTGTAAATCCATCAGAAAATGTTAGCTTATATTCTTACCAAACTATAGCTTAACTGGAATAGAAGTGCATAAAATAGAGATGAAGTACATTTTCAAAGACTGAATGGAAACACTAGGGGGAGCCCAATCCCTCTTATGACTACCACCCCAGTAAACTAGCTCTGGGAATGTAGCTCTATGCTTCCTTAGATGACATCAACACCAAGATATATTGCTGAACGAAAAAAACAAGATACAGAATAGTATAAATAGAATAAATATGTATTTATAGAACACTCACACATATACATATATGTTTCTATGCATAGAACACCACTGGTAGGAAACCCCAGAAACTGGTGAGAATGGTTGCTTCCAGGAAAGGAGTATCAGACGACTGGGTGACAGGGCCACAAATGAGATTTACTTTTCACTTGGTGACCCTTTCATAGGCTTTGAATTATGTATCATGCACATATTATTTTAAAAAGTTAAATTATTTAAAATGGAAAATAAAGGAAAAACATTCTGCATTTCAAGGTAGCTATATATTAAATATGTACTTAAATATTTCTCTTGAAGAGGAACGAAAAACAAGATAATCAAAGTTCTTTCCCTTTATTGGGTTATAAGAACCAATGGCTCATGTGAGCACCTTAATGCTTTTCTCTGACTGATATTACTTTGCTAAATAATATTTCAGATTTTTGGTATTCAGAGCACATGCACTCCCAAATTTCAACTAAATCCAGAAACTAAATCCTTCTTCTTTGATTTTATTTTACTCCTAAAGAGTGAATTCTAAAGAGTGGATAAGTAACTGTATCTGTGAGTAAAGATTCTCTTTAAATTCCCCATCAATACCCTTTAATTTAGTAGCTCTGTCTCTATAACTGCCTCTAGACCCTACTATTTAGAAAAGAACTGTCTCAGGAGGTCTGTTTGACCTCAAAAAAGATCAACTTGTTTCACATTTCTTAACAAGGATGGAGAAGCCTTTTTATGTCAACTGCAACTTGATCTAAATTTCAAAATTAAGGGAGAAACAGATACAAAAATAAAACAACAGATCCAGAAACATATACATTCTCTAAAGAGAGTTTCATAGAGAGATAGGGAGAAACAGAGACTCACGAACTAATATCCCTATCCTATGATCTTTAAGAATAAATTGAGTTTTAACATTAATAGGGATTATGCCTTAGCCCTGTAATACAAGTTCTACATGACAATATCAGGTGAAAGTAAGCTGTGTTGTAATATTCATTTTTTAAAAACTTAAGAAAACCTGAGATGATTATAAGACACTGAATTAGAAATTAAATCCCATAGTATTTGGCATAGGGATAGTTATCCTGTTCTTTAGAGCAGGGTTTCTCAACAGGGCCCTATTGCCATTTGGGGCCAGATTAGTCTTTGTTGTGGAGGGCTGTTCTGTGCATTTGTACACTGTTCAGCAGCACCCCTGGACCCTACTCACTACATGCCGGGAGCATCCCCTTAGTTGGGACAATCAAAAATGTTTCCAGACTTTGACAAATGTTCCCTGGGGGACAAACCTGCTTTAGAAAGAAGAAAGCAGAACTACAGAAATCTTCCCTTTGAGCATTTTTGTTGCTTTTGGCTTGGGAAAAGCCTGCGTTGTGCTCTGAAATTAAACCAGTTTTGCAAAGTACAAGAGAATGTGTAATATATAAGTATTATCACACCCTTGGGCATAGCTTAAATGGCATCAGAGATGTTGAGAAACGATTATTAAATAACCAAATGTGTTGATTTTTCAATGGTCACACCACAGCTTATGGTAGAAACTCAAATCAATGATATTAAAAAGCAAATCACCACCTTAAACTAATTTGTATTTCTGTATATTTTCTTCTAGATTTATCTTTATTTGACAGACGATACCAATACCTTTAAGAAGAGGAAGACTCAGGTTACTGGTAGCTCTGAGTCACAGACCTGGAACACTTAGGTCACAATGTGAGCAAAAATAAAATTCATTAAAATAGCACGTTATACAAAGCAATTAAGGTTTGGATGTCCTGGTCTTATGGTGAGAATTCGGAAGAGCTGATGGGACCGCGTAGAGTCTATCTGATGGCCGTATGCAAGTGGTGCCCTTTGATGATTAGAGAGTCCTTATTACTGAGTCTTGATTCCAGGGTGAGTGCCTTCTAGACAAATTTAGTTAGCACAGGTTACTTACTTCCAGTGAATGCTATCCATCGAGCATATTTTGTGGCTTCTCTTCGCCAGTGGGAAGCCACCAGCAAACCACATGTGACAGTCAATGAAATGATTCCCATGATGATAAAAAACAGTGTGGTGACCCACTCTGGGGGAAGCCGAGGTGGGATGCATGTCCGGTCTCGTCCATGGATTGTTTGACACTGTCGCACAAGGCCCACAGTGAGTGCTCCTGGAGAGATGCAAAACGTGGGAGTATTTTAGTGGGTTTGGCACACCCAGGGAATTGTCCCTACCAAAACCCCTTTAGTCCTTTTCTCTCTGAGTGGGTCATTCAAGCACTGAATTCCACTGAGTCCTATTCTTCAGTATCCTGCAGTAGTCCACTATGTAGTAATACTTTGTTTAAGGTACAAAGTGAACTTAAAAAAAAAAAAAAAACAACCTCACAAGTCATAGAAGGCAATTCATTCAGTCATTTATTAAATACTTTTCTCGGTACTTGTGTCTGGCACTGTTCTAGGCTCCAGGAAAATAACAGTGAACAAGAGATGAGGTTCCCGCTCTTGCTGAGATTACCATACTAGCAAAAAGAATTGGAACTTTTCTATTCCAGATCCAAGACTCAAATGTATATGATTTTATTTTGGCTGAGGAGAAACACACGTTTTAAAAATTTGAAGGCAAACTTGAAATATGTCTAAGTGTAATACATAAATAAAATTAAATAATGGATTAAATACTGGAACTAATATTATTTTATTAAACTTACAAGGTCTAAGAAAAGTTCAATATAAGTACTTTTCCACTAAATCCAAGAAAATGCTGGAAAAACTAGTAGGTTCACCCCATTTGGTAAGTCAACAATTTTTGTACAATGTACAAGTACTCACAGTGCCAAATCATTACTAGTATGCTTCAGCAGAAAAGCATAAAGGCATCGGTGCTAATTTTTAAAGTGCCCCCTCTTCCATTTAAATAAATGAAAGTGGTTTTTGTAAAACATCAACTGCTATTTTTAAACAAACATGTTCTCATGTCAAACCCAGGGAACCTCTCTAGCAAATTTGGGGTGAATTAATTTACAGAAACCTAGATAAGGAAGATGAAAGAATTATTATTTTATCCTTTTCCCCAGTAAGAAGAACAACTAAAATGTCACTTTTGAGTAAAAGTTGCTTGCTTCCCCCTTTAAGGGCAACTGCAAATGGGAAAACAGCTGCCAAAAATACAAGAAAAGAAATTTCTGGAGCCACTGAAAACAACAGATTTCTGCATCTTTTATTGGTCTTATTTTCTCATTATGAACAACTACAACAAAAAGACATTAACCTCAAAATCATAGCACCTGCCATGAACAAGTGCCTTTTTTGAGGACAGTAAGTAAAATTCCCAGAGGCATTTTGGGAAGCTGCCCTTGGTGGGAGAAGACAGACCAGGGCTGAACCTGTACATACAGATGTATATGTGGGTAGGTGGGGCTGTTGGAGGGAGGGGTTTTTCCTGCAACATGCCTTTGCCATTCGTACATTTGTAGAAATAAGCAATGTATTCAAAGAAAATGAAGAGAAAAATCAGTTCTGCTCTCAGAATTGAGTTGTGGTCTTTTTTCCTCTAATGCTAACTCTGACTATAACTTTTCAAAAGAGTGGAAGACGATAACGCAAACAAGTTGTACCTTTTTCTCTCAAATAATCTAATAATTAGGTCCTTCTTGTGATCTCCGCATAGGTGCAAACAGCATTATAATTACAGGATCATCGCCAGCAAGATGGAGGCAGATGAGGGGCGGGAGAGGGATAGAAAGTGAGCAAACTGTCACAGTAAGTAATGCCACCCTATCCCTCCTCCGAGCTGCTGTTTGGAGTGGAGTGATTCCACAGGCCAGAGAAGTAAATCAGTTCAAAGTTTTTGACAGTTACTAACATTTTTAGTTTCATGGTGATTGCTTGAAACCAGAAAAGGGACAACAATAGGGGTGAGTAGGTACCAGGGAGTTGCATAATTGTTCTTAAAATGAAACATTAAAAAGTTTCCTTGAAAAGAAAACTTGAGGGAGAGGGCGTGTCTTATTATGATAAGGCATTTTATGGTAATTTTGGAAATAAAGAAGGCATTCACAGCAGTGCTCAAGCTCTTCTAACAGGAAACCACTCCTGATCATTCAGCAAAAATCTTCTAACAAATTACCCTCTGTAGTCACTATCTCATTTATAAAAGCTATCAGTACAGTGAGAATAGACAACAGGCAATGAAAGACCCTCTGGCAAAATTCAATATTATGGATTCTGATTATAGTAACAATTCTCTTCACAAATTTAAAATACAAAGAAACTTTCATTGGTAACTCTATAAATAGCTAGTGGACTGAGATTTACTTTTTTTTTTTTTTTAAATAAATTTATTTATTTATTTTTGGCTGCGTTGGGTCTTCGTTGCTGCACACAGGCTTTCTCTAGTTGCGGAGAGCCGGGGCTACTCTTTGTTGCGGTGTGCGGGCTTCTCATTGAGGTGGCTCCTCTTGTTGTGGAGCACGGGCTCTAGGAGCATGGGCTCAGTAGTTGTGGCTCGCGGGCTCTAGAGCACAGGCTCAGTAGTTGTGGCGCATGGGCTTAGTTGCTCCGTGGCATGTGGGATCTTCCAGGACCGGGGCTCGAACCCGTGTCCCCTGTACTGGCAGGTGGATTCTTAACTACTGCGCCACCAGGGAAGTCCTGAGATTTACATTTGAGAATTATTTTTTGCTGGCAAATATTTGAAGTTGTAGGTTCAATAAACCATAACTAAAACATTTCTCTTTCAAAATATTTTGAGTATCCTTATGTTGCCTCGTTTACTTTCCATTTATGGACATGGCAAGGAGGGCTCAAATTTAACTTCCTGTGCCTATAGGTTGTAAAGCTTTCTGAGTAGGATTGCTTTTTCCTCCTCTCCTGGCTGGCACAGCACACCAAGTGAATACAAAGAGAACAAGTAAGAAAATGAAAATTATACCTATACTTTCTACAAATCAATGGAAATAACCTGACAGATGTTCCGCTGTAAAAGAAGAGTTATGCGTCTGTATTTACGAAAGTCCTTATCACCACAAATCAAGACCAAATATTCAACAGCTACATTCTGGAAGAAAAGAAAGCTAATGCTAACTAACAAGAAGGTGTACTGTATATAAGCAAATCAATTCATAAATATTTTATTGAGTGTCTCTTATATGCTCACATTTTTGTAGTGGTCTGAGATTACAAAACTAATACTGTCACACTTTCAGTGAAAATAGAGTTTTCTTAAATTATGCAAAGGCTAGTGCAAACAGTGGTTGGTCAACATTGTCACTAAAATTCATTTTCTTAAGATTGTACGCCAATATAATTTATATCACAATTACATATTTTCCATAAGCTGTCTGGGTGTAGGGATCTGCAAGGGTAACTGTGCTGCTACCATTGAATCTTGTACATTCAGGTAACTGTTAGTACCCAAACTTTCACCAGGTCTTTAAATTTCATCTTTTACCTCAAAGAATTATCTCCTGCCTGTAGATTCAAATCCATCACTTACATTGACTAGCCAAGATCTTTTACATCCTCCAAATTCTCTGAACACATTTAGACTGTATCACATAATCGTGCACTTGATTTTAAGGTAACTTCTTTTAACCCCAAACAGAAAATGAGCTTTCCAGGAGGGAACTGAACCTTCTGCTTCATTGGAAACCCTCAGAATGGCCTGCAGCAGTGGGCACAAAGCAGGAATTAATAAACATTTGGTGAACTTAATAAATTAAAAACAAGCTAAATTTAAAAATCATGCTGCATTAACGAGGTTCTCCTATGGAACTGTCTCAGTTTGATTTGTTGAAGCACACTAAATTAAGCATAAATTCAGCCATTCACTAATTTTTGTTTTATCCAACAGGTCTTTTGCCTCCTGAAGGGGCCTGTAATTCCATTTTCCAAATAGCCAATCCATCTTTACCCTGCAGCTGTTTCCTAGGTAATCAGTCTAGCCAAATAAAAACTTGCACACAATAGGAAAAAGGAAAACCAACTAGGAACTATAGCATCCCACATGCCTTTTAGTATCTCACCTGTGTTATCAAAACACAGAAAAGGAAGTCATAACGAATCTTACCCTGTTAAGTGGGGAATCTTAACTAAAGAGGCTTTTGACACCCATCATCTATAGATCCAGACACTGCTGAAATGATTTAACACAGTCTGAGCATGTCTATTGCCACAATGAGGATGATTACAAGGCATGTCATCACTACATGTAAAAGCTGTGTCACAGAAAATTTGAAACACGGTAATTGTACATCAGAAAAGCACACATTCCCACCAAACTGTCAGAGCAAATCATATGCAGTAACTGCTCGCTAAACTGACTACGGAGAGGGTTTTCCAAGATAGGGCTGAATTTGAACAAAATTGTGAAGTTAACATTTGCTATTGCCCTCTCCCATCTCTCCCTTGAGTTTTCTTCCTACTCATGTTCTCTTCCTCTCAGGGGGCCCTCTTCCGTTAGCTGTAGGTATTGTGAACTGGCCCACCCAATCCCTACAACTGATGTGGATTTCTTACTCTACTTTCTCCCTGGGGATATAAAAATCTAATCTTGGCAAGCTATCCTACTGGTAACACAAACCAAACACGTTACCACAAAAGTCTTAGTGACTGATAAAGGCTTAACATATTGCCCTTTCCAAGAGCACCTGTAGTTAAGTAAGGGACAATATTCCAACTTAACTGAAATTATAGAGTTTCATGTTTCAGTGACAGGTTGGCTGAAGAAATTTAGGAGAACCTGGAGGCAGGTGAGAAGGGGCCTGGTAGGGGGCCCCAATGTAGGCAGTGACACATACCTTCCGGTGTAAGTCATACCCTGGCAGCTCATACTTTAAATGACTAGAAGCACAAGCACAGAAAATAATAGTCTATAGGTAACTTAAAAACTTCACATATTTAATTTTTTTCCTCCAGAAGCACTGCTCGTGGTGATTATTTTTTATCAGCTGTGATTTCTGGGTTCTACCTTAAGATGCGGGTGCTTATAAATAGTGAACTGGCCAAAAAGAGTCAACACGTAAAACAAGGAAACTTAATGAACCATACATAGGCAATGTCTGAAAACCCGAGTAACATAATAGGTTTATTAGGCCAGTCACTAGTGTCCACTATAGTAACAGTGTCCATTCCTATTACTTTCACCTGTTCTTGTACCTCCCTGGCACTTCCTGGCACTGGCCCCTATTTTCTCTCCATCCATCACTTTCCTATTGTCTTCACTTCTTTCCTTATCTTTCCTTATCCAGCCTAGAGTCCTTGATCCATCATATTACCACCTAACTTCTAACTGCACCCACCTGGCAAAAACCATAACCCTGATTCAACATAGGTTTTGCCCCTCCTGCACTTACCTCCAGTATGCTGAATGCTGATGAAGAAAATCATATCTCAGAGCAGAGGTGTGCCACTATAAATTCCTAAGTTTCTATCTCATGACCATCACCACTACCCAGAAACTAATTAGATTTTCCTAATTCAGCGCTTCCCCATTCTCTACTGTGACCATTCCAAGTCTGCTGCACTCTCCCTCAATATGAGAGCCATTCACCACCCCTATCACTTAAGTAGGTGCCGGTGTCTGTTACCTTTCAGAAAAGACAGAGGCCATCAGACAGCAACCCCTCAACTGTCCACCATCAAAACTTATGAATTTATCTGCACACACTTATTCTTTCATCCTATTGATCTTTCTCCCTTTGTTTTGGATCCCATTCCCTCTCACTTTCTTTGGGAGCTTGCCCAACTTATTATTTTCTTTCTCTTCTGGATTGCAAAATTGTTTGAATAAGCTTAAGTCTTCCCTACTTTTTTTCAACTGTTTATTTTTTATTTTATTTTTTGGCCGCACCGCGCGGCATGTGGGATCCTAGCTCCCTGACCAGGGATAGAACCTGCACCCCCTGCATTAGATGTGTGGAGTCTTAACCACTGGATTGACAGGGAAGTCCCCTAAGTCTCCCTTATCATAAAACAAAACTATCCCATCACGTCAAGCCATCCTCTGGTGTCGACATGTTTGTGTTTCTGTCCGCTCCGCCTACTATCCTTTGTCCCCTACCCTGTCGAGAGTCCCTGTCCCCACTTCCCAGAGTCTTGTTCACTCTTTAATCTACTGCAGCTTGGCTTTTACCCCAACCGCCCCACTGACACAGCTCTTGCCACGCTCACTCATTCCATACTGCTGACTCTAATGGGCATTTCTAAGTCCTTTCCTTAATATTTTAGCAGCATCTGATACAGCTTCTTCAAACACATTTCCTTTAGTTTTGATGACTCCATGTTCTATTTATTTTCCTCATGCCTCTTTAGTTTTTCTTTCTCTGTCTTTTTTCACAGACACCTTTTTCTCTGCCATGCGTTAAAATTTGGCATTCTTTAGGGGTCTTTGTTGGATCTGGTTTTCCTTCTACACACTCTCTCTCCTCTAAGTCCAAATGTCCTACAAAGGTCTGGATGATATTGCTTTTTTTTTCTTTTTTGACATTTGATGCTCAAATTCTTAAATTAACTCTTAAATCATCTCTAACACACACCCCAGGTATTCGTATATGCTGTTCCCTCTGCCTAAACTACTCTTCCAAACTTCTTCTCCTGGTTTCTACCTATGATTCAAAACTCCAGTCACAGCTTAGAAGTCACTTCTGGGAAGTCTTCCTCGACAAGCTTACATTCCCATTCTGGGCTGACTGCTCCTCTATGCTTCCATGGCCCCGTTCAAAGTATCATAACTGTCTCTCTATTGAACTAGAGGGGGTCGTGGGAAATCCCAAATTTGTAGCCAGTAGGTCAGAAGTGCCCCGCCCCCCCGAACTTGTGGCAGTGTCTGAATTAGAGGCAATCTTGTGGAGGACAGAGCCCTTAATTTGTGGGATCTGTGCTAACTCTAGGTGGCTAGTGTCAGAATTGAAGTGTATAACAGTGTACTCAGTTGGAGTTAGAATACATACATTTATACAAAAACTTGTACATGAATGTTCATAGCATTATTCATAATAGCAAGAAAAGGGGAAACAACCCAAATGGCCATCAACCGATAAACAAAATCCATACAATAGAATATTATTCAGAAAAAATTTTAAAGTACTGATACAAGCTGCAATATGGATGAACCCTATGTTAAGTGAAAAAAACCAGACACAAAAGGCTACATATTGTATTATTCCATTTATATGAAATATACAGAATAGGCAAATCCACAGAGGCAAAGACATTAGTGGATGCCAGGGGATGCGGGAGGAGGAATTAGGAAGTTTGGGGTTTCTTTTTCCTGGGGTGATGCAAATACTCTGGAATTAGATATTGGCGATGGCCACATACCACTGTGAATATACTAAAAATCACTGAACTGTACAGTTTAAAATGGTGGATTTTATCTCAAACGAAACCCAACAGCTTAGATTTCCCAACTTAATTTCAACAGTGTATCAAAATTTTTGCCCCAATATCCCTCTATTCCCTCCCTTTCTTTTGTAAAATTACATCTTTATACATTATAAGCCCATCAACACACTTTTATAATTACTGCTTTATTTTATTTTTATTTATTTATTTTTTTTGGTACGCGGGCCTCTCACTGTTGTGGCCTCTCCCATTGGGGAGCACAGGCTCCAGACACGCAGGCTCAGCGGCCATGGCTCACAGGCCCAGCCGCTCCGCGGCATGTGGGATCCTCCCAGACCGGGGCACGAACCCACATCCCCTGCATCGGCAGGCGGACTCTCCATCACTGCGCCACCAGGGAAGCCCTTACTGCTTTATTTTAAAGAGAAAAGAATTATTAGCAAAAAGATATTTATACTGACTTTTAAAACATCTTTATTGGAGTATAATTGTTTTACAGTGGTGTGTTAGTTTCTGCTGTATAACAAAGTGAATCAGCTATACGTATACATACATCCCTTTATCTCCTCCCTCTTACGTCTCCCTCCCACCCTCCCTATCCTACCCCTCTAGGTGGACACAAAGCACCGAGCTGATCTCCCTGTGCTATGTGGCTGCTTCCCACTAGCCATCTATTTTACTTTTGGTAGTGTATATATGTCCATGACACTCTCTCACTTCGTCCCAGCTTACCCTTCATGGAAATGATTTCAGTTTTTTCACCATAGAGAACGATATTGGCTGTGGGTTTGTCATATATGGCCTTTCTTATGTTGAGGTAAGTTCCCTCTAGGCCTACTTTCTGGAAGGTTTTTATCATAAATGGGTGTTGAATTTTGTTGAAAGTTTTCTCTGAATCTATTGAGATTATCATATGGGTTTTCTCCTTCAGTTTGTTAATGTGGTGTATCACATTGACTGATTTGCGCATACTGAAGAATCCTCGCATTCCTGGGATAAACCCCACTTGATCATGGTGTATGATCCTTTTAATGTGCTGTTGGATTCTGTTTGCTAGTATTTTGTTGAGGATTTTTGCATCTATGTTCATCAGTGATATTGGCCTGTAGTTTTCTCTTTTTGTGGCATCTTTGTCTGGTTTTGGTATCAGGGTGATGGTGGCCTCATAGAAGGAATTTGGGAGTGTTCCTCCCTCTGCTATATTTTGGAAGAGTTTGAGAAGGATTGGTGTTAGCTCTTCTCTAAATGTTTGATAGAATTTGCCTGTGAAGCCATCTGGTCCTGGGCTTTTGTTTGTTGGAAGATTTTTAATCACAGTTTCAATTTCAGTGTTTGTGACTGGTCTGTTTATATTTTCTATTTCTTCCTGGTTCAGTCTTGGAAGGTTGTGCTTTTCTAAGAATTTGTCCATTTCTTCCAGGTTGTCCATTTTATTGGCATATAGTTGCTTGTAATAATCTCTCATGATCCTTTGTATTTCTGCAGTGTCATTTGTTCCTTCTCCTTTTTCATTTATAATTCTATTGATTTGAGTCTTCTCCCATTTTTCTTGGTAAGTCTGCCTAATGGTTTGTCAATTTTGTTTATCTCCTCAAAGAACCAGCTTTTAGTTTTATTGATCTTTGCTATTGTTTCCCTCATTTCTTTTTCATTTATTTCTGATCTGATCTTTATGATTTCTTTCCTTCTGCTAACTTTGGGGGTTTTTTGTTCTTCTTTCTCTAATTGCTTTAGGTGCAAGGTTAGGTTGTTTATTTGAGATGTTTCTTGTTTCTTGAGGTAGGACTGTATTGCTATAAACTGTATTGCTATAAACTCTTAGAACTGCTTTTGCTGCGTCCCATAGGTTTTGGGTCATCATGTTTTCACTGTCATTTGTTTCTAGGTATTTTTTTATTTCCTCTTTGAATTCTTCAGCGATCTCTTGGTTAATAAGTAGTGCACTGTTTAGCCTCCATGTGTTTGTATTTTTTACACATTTTTTTCCTGTAATTGATATCTAGTCTCATAGCATTTTGGTTGGAAAAGATACTTGATACAATTTCAATTTTCTTAAATTTACCAAGGCTTGATTTGTGACCCAAGATATGATCTATCCTGGAGAATGTTTCATTAGCACTTGAGAAGAAAGTGTAATCTGTTTTTGGATAAAATATCAACTAAGTCCATCTTGTTTAATGTATCATTTAAAGTTTGTGTTTCCTTATTTATTTTCATTTTGGATGATCTACATATTGACTTTTATATCCACCTTTGTAGTTACCTTTATTGTGCCCTATTTCTTTGTGTGGATTCAAAACACTGCCTAGTGCCCTTTTCTTTCAGTTTGAAGACTCCTTTCAGTATTTCTTATAGGACAGGTCTGTTAGTGATGGATTTTCTCAGTTTTTGTTTATCTTAGAATATCTTGATTTCTCCTTTGTTTCTAAGGGATAGTTTTGCAGAATTTTTAGTTGACAGTCTGTTTCTTGCAGCATTTTGAATATGTCATCCCACTGCTCTCTGGTCTCTTGGTTTCTGATGAGAAGTCAATTGTTAATGGTATTGAGGACCCCTTGTACATGAGGATTCACTTTTTTCCTGCTGTTTTCAAGATTCTCTTTATGTCTTTGGCTTTTGACTGTTTGACTATGACGTGTCTAGGTGTGAATTACTTTGAGTCTATTCTACTTGGAATTTGTTGAGATTCTTCAATGTGCAGATTAAAGCTTTTCATTAAACCTGGAGAGACTTTGGCTATTATTTATTCACATATTCTTTATGTCTCTTCTCTCTTCCCCTTCTGAGACTCCCATTATGCGTAGGCTGGAATACAGTATTCCCCTCTTATCCACAGTTTTGCTTTATGCAGTTTGTACCTGCAGTCAACCGCAGTCCAAAAATATTAAATGGAAAATTCCAGAAGTGAACAATCCACTAGTTTTAAATTGCAAGCTGTTTTGAGTAGCATGATGAAATCTTGTACCATCTGGCTCCAGCCCACCTGGGACGTGAATCATTCTATTGTCCAGTGCACCCACACTATATGGGCTACCTACCACCTGTTAATCACTTATTGGTCATCTAAGTTATCCAATGGACTGTTGCAGCATTGCAGTGCTTGTGTTCAAGGAACCCTTACTTTACTTAATAATGGCCCCAAAGTACAAGACTAGTGATGCTGGCAGTTAGGATATGCCAAAGCAAAACCATAAAGTGCTTCTTTTATGTGAAAGGTGAGAGTTCTCAACTTAATAAGAAAAAAAATTTGTATGCTCAGATTGCTAAGATCTACCGTAAAAATGAATCTTCTTTCTGTGAAATTGTGAAGATGGAAAAAGAAATTCATGCCAGTTTTGCTGTTGTACCTCAAACTGCAAAAGTTACGGCCACAGTGTGTGATAAGTGCTTAGCTAAGGTGGAAAAGGCATTAAATCTGTGGGTGGAAGACATGCTGATTGATGGCAATGTGTTAAGCCAGAAAGCACTGAGCCTATAAGAAAACTTCAGCAAAGGATCCCCTGAAACAAGTGATACCAAGCCATTTACTGCAAGTAAAGTATGATTACACGGCTTCAGGAATAGGTTTGGACGAAAAATATAAAAACTATTAAAGAAACTGTATCTGCCAGTGAAGAAGCTGCTGCCACATTTCTGGCAGAGTTGAAGCTAGAGAGAGAGATCACATTCACATAACTTTTATTCAGTCTATTGTTATAATTGTTTTCTTTATTTTAGCTATTGTTTTTAAGCTCTTACTGTGCCTAATTTGTAAATTAAACTTTATCACAGGTATGTATGTACAGGAAAAAACATAGTATATAGGGTTGGGTCCTATCTGCAGTTTTAGGCAGATAGGCAGACCCCCACTGGGGGTCTTGGAACATATCCCCTTGCGGGGGGGCGGGGGCGGTAAGGCAGGCACAACTGCATTTCCCTTATTGAAGTAAAAGAGCTCCTTAAATATTAAAGAAATTAACTACTTGTCTGTGATTTGAGCTACTGATATTTTATCCCAGATATTTTGAGAACTCCTGCTCTAGAGATAGGTTTACCTTCAATACTTGCTTCTAGTCATAGAGATGATCAGACCTGAAGAGTAACATCCAATTACATTTGGCAAGAAAGGTGTTTCTTAAACAATGGAATTATTTTTTTTGGAGTTTAATATTTTAAATCACCAAGTAAATTTTCTGGTGCTAGAGATATAATGAATTATGCTCGTTAAAGATCACAAGGCAGAATGTTGATAGAGGAACACAAGCAGAACCCAAGTCAATTCACTTCACTTACTGTAGCTTAAGAGGGGTTTTCCTTTTAACTTCCAAAATTAAACTGTTTGAAAATACTTCCACAGAGTGCTTTCTTTCCAAGGTAAACTATCTAGCCACAAAATAGATGCATCAATCAATAAAACAGAATCAAATACACCTCAACAGGCCAAATATATATATGATGGCATTAGAAATCAATGGAAATAATGGATTATTTAGTAAACTGTTTTGGATAATTGGTTTACCATTTAGAAAAGAATTAAGATAGATTCCTACTTAATACCATGCATCAAAATAAGATGGCAGAAATATAAAAATGAAAATCATAAAATAAAAAGGAAAATAGTCTAGTTGTGTGGTCTTAGGAATGGGGAAGACCTTTCACCTATATATACAGTCAGATTCTATAAAGAAAAAGACCATGACTGTAATTTAAAAGTAAATAATAACCATCGTGCAATACACATGAAGGGGTAATATTCTTTATATATAGTGAGTCCTTTCAAATCAATGTGAAGTCAAACACTAAAATTGAAAAATGGACAAAGGATATGAAGATGGCACACACGATATCAAAAGGATATATATTTTTTAAAGTTCATGCTTTCCAGTAATCAAAGAAATGCAGACCAAAACAACAAACGTTTAAAAATATCCGTATCTTCCAATCTAATACATATAGGAATTTAGAATACGGTAAAGGTGGCATTTCAAAACATCCGGGAAAAAATGTGCTAGTCAATGAATAGCACTGGGGCAATTGCCTATAGTTGGGGGAAAAAATAAAAGCTAATTATTTAAAATTATGGATAAAAATAAAATGCTATATACAGCTAAATGTAAAACAAAACAAAACAGAAAACGATAAACTTGAAAGGACTTTCGAAAGAAAAGAAAAGAAAAAAAGACACAAAACCCTAAACCCACGAAGAAAAAAAAGAAATTAAAACTTTAAACTTCTTTACGACAAAAGAAACCATAAACAATATTGAAAAATAAATCTGAAAACCAATGTGAGGCTAGGAGAAAGTATTACAACTATGTAATAGTTTAATATCTGGAATATATGAATAGGTACTAGAAATCAATGAGGAAAAATTAAAAACTTCAAGTATACAAACAGAAGAGTGGCCAGTAAGATGAAAAGATGTTCAGGGAATCCCCTGGCGGTTCAGTGGTTGGAACTCTGTGCTTTCACTGCCAGGGGCCTGGGTTTGATCCCTGGTCAGGGAACTAAGATCCCACGTGCTGTGGGACGCAGCCAAAAAAAAAAAGTTCAACTTCATAATAAAGAAATAGAAATTAAGACAAAATACCATGTTTTGGTCATTAAATTGGCAAAAACTAAGATTTATATTAGCCAGTACCAGAAGAGGTATAGAGAAATAAATACTATTTTACACACTGTTGGGATGGTGGGAAGAAAACTGGTACAGTCTTTTGGGAGAGCAATTTGAAATAATAATAATAGCAACAATATCAGTTAATGCTGGTGTAGTACATGTCCCAGGTACTATTCTAATTGCTTAAGATAAATTACCTCATTTCATCTCTTTACTATGAGGTAGGTACTATTATTTCTCCAGTTTATAGATGAAAAAGCTGAGCCATAGAGATGTTGAGTAAATCATACACAAAGATGTTGAACCTAGGAAGTTTGGCTCTAGACTCTGCTATTATCCACCATGCTATATTATCCTGCAGTGGCAGCCTTGGAAATACACTGCTCAGATCTCCCTTGAAGACACCTCCGAGTTTAACTCCAAAGTGCAATTAGCCTACAGCTGTTTGTGCCTTTAAGATTCACCTGATTTTTCAAGATGGAGCCACTTTTTCCCTAGACAGCCTCCGGTCAATAACTGAGCATGAAGGAGTTCTAGGGCCTAGCCATTTCTTTCCAACACAGTACTACTCCTCTAAGAAGTAATCTTTACTTCAGAGTATCCTGCTGAGTTGGCTGAGACTCTGATAGATCTGTACCATGATCTGACCACTTTCCCTCTCCTTCAGCTTCTGCCCCTTGTCATTCACAGGCACTAACCCTTGAATATTATTTGCAGTTCTAACTCCATCTCAGTGTCAGCTTCCCAGAGGATCCAACTGATTCAACTGTCTTCCTAACAAAATTTTAAGTGCATATACCCTTCTATCCAGCAATTTCATTCTTACATATGTAATCCAGAGAAAACCCTGCACATATGGATAATGAAACAGGTACAATGATATTCACTGCAGAACTGATGAGGATGATAATAATTTTTGTGACTTTCTGTTTGAAAAATTAAAAAAAAAGATGTTCACTGCAGTATTACTTATAATAATGAAAAAAACTAAACACGGATCAATAGAGGAATGGTTAATTAAATTGTAGTACATACACACCACAGAATACTGAAAAGAATGAGATAATTCTGTGCATACTGATATGAAAAGATTTAAGACATCATGAGAAAAAAATAAACCAGAGAACAGTATGTATCATGAGATCCACTTGTTTAAAAATATTTATTTCTGTAAGTACACATATATGTAGATGCATAGGAAACTGAGTAACCACTGTTACTTCTGGAAAGGAAAGATGGAGCTGGGGGTAGGAAAGTTAGAGCTGGGCGAGAAAACCCTATATTTTCCCTTTTTTTTTGGCTGCACCTCACGGTTTGTGGGATCTTAGTTCCTGGACCACGGATTGAACCTAGGCCCCGCAGTGAAAGTGCCGAGTCCCAACTACTGGACCATGAGGGAATTCCCCCATTTTTCATTTCAAAATTTAGAATGCATTCATATACAGTTGATCCTCATTATTTACAGATTCCATACTTGCAAATACGTCCACTCATTAAAATTTATTTGTGGGCTTCCCTGGTGGCGCAGTGGTTGGGAGTCCGCCTGCCGACGCAGGGGACGTGGCTTCATGTCCCGGTCCGGGAGGATCCCACGTTCCGCGGAGCGGCTGGGCCTGTGGGCCATATCCGCTGGGCCTGCGCATCCGGAGCCTGTGCTCCGCGACGGGAGAGGCTGCAGCAGTGAGAGGCCCGCATACCACAAAAAAAAAAAAAAAAAAAAATTTTATTTGTAACCCTGAAATCGATAGTTGTGGCACTTTAGTGGTCATCCAAAGACACAGCACATGTGCGGTATGGCAAAAAACAGTCAGCTGACACACACACTTTCATTTGAAGTCAAACCAGGTGATGCTCTGCCTTGTTTCAGCTCTCATACAGAAAACAAGGGTTCTTTCCATGGTCTCTTTATACTGTCTTTTTTACATTTTTGTGCTTTTTCTTGGTGATTTTGCTGTTTAAAATGGGCCCCAAGTGTAATGCTGAAGTGCTGCCTAGTGTTCCTAAGCGCAGGAAGGCTGTGACGTGCCTTTCAGAGAAAATATATGTATTCGATATGCTTCATTCAGACATGAGTTATGGTGCTGTTGGCACGATGTTATTATATATTAGTAGTAGTATATAATATATAATATTATATATTAATATATAGTTGATTCATTGAAGCCTTAAGGTGTCTTTAAACAGAAACACTCACAAAACTAGGTTACGTATTGACTAGTTGATGAAATGTGACCATAGGCTCGCAACAACCTAACCCCTGGGGACAATAATCCACTATTTACTAATCCGGTGTTCACAGTGATTTTATAGAACATAACTACCACATAAGAATCAAGTGTGTTATTAAAGTTAAAAAAAAAAGCACAAGAGTTATGTTAACCAGAGTCCTTTAAAAACAGAGCAATAAAGTCATCAATGGGGTCAAGTGTCCTTTTAGCTCTCCTGTGCACTCAAGTTCCACACCCCTGAGCTGCCTGCTTTTTACACGGTGATGATACAGCTGTTTGGACTTTTATTAACTCAAATTTTTCTTCACAAGGCCCCACAAAAGAATTAAAGAAATCAGAAAAAATTACTATTGACACCCGGGGTTCATCCAAAGAGACTTAAGATCTTACTACATAAATGACCCCTTGGTCAGCTTGGACCTAAACTAATATGATACCCACTAACCACATGTGACTATTAAGAACTTGAAATATATGTATCATAAAATTTTTTAAAAAACACTAATTAAAGTCCTTTTAAGAAATGCAACGAGCAGACAAATTTTTATTTTCAGGATCCAATAACCACTAATTTTTATCAGTTTCCAATTATTTTACTACCCACCAATGCCCACAGCCAACATTAGAGAATTCAATACATTTTATTTACAAAGATCATGGAGATCTATTCCAAATACTGCTCTTCTGGGAATTCCCTGGTGGTCCAGTGGTTAGGACTCAGCACTTTCACTGCCGTGGCCAGGGTTCAATCCCTGGTCGGGGAACTAAAATCCCGCAAGCTGCGCAGCGCGGCCGAAAAAAACAAAACGAACACTGCTCTTCTTATGCCTTTCCCACTCTGGCAAAGTGTCACGAGAAAACATGTTGCATTCTTCTCAAATACCCAAACTTCACACTATGAATTAAATACAGACGTTAGAATCTTGACTGTGCATAAGAGATTATAGCGAAGACCTGATTCCTTCTTTTCACTTAGTTATTGCTATTAAACATAAGGTCATCAGATGATGCAGAATAACTTGCTAAGCTGTTTGAAAAGTTACCCTTATTTAACATGAGGGCCAGTGAAAGGTAGCACAGAAAAAGACCTGATTCCTTCTTTTCACTTAGTTATATTATTGCTATTAAACATAAGGTCATCAGATGATGCAGAATAACTTGCTAAGCTGTTTGAAAAGTTACCCTTATTTAACATGAGGGCCAGTGAAAGGTAGCACAGAACACTGCATAGTAAGCTGGAGAGCATGTCTGTCTGGGGCTCTGTCGCTTACTAGCTCTGTAGCTTTGGGCAAGTTATTTATCCTCTCACTTTCTTCATCTGTAAAATGAGGATGATAAATAGTACCTACCTTATAGGGTTACTGAAGATTAAATGAGTTTAATCTTGCAAAAAGCTTAGAACAATACCTGGCACACAGAAGGGCTTAATAAATTAGTTACTATTACTAATATTAAGAAGGTGTTTCAACAATACAAACAAAACACTTCTGGCTACCTAACTTGGGGAATAGGTAACTAAACAATCATGGGTTGCATTCTTTACAACTATTTTCTATACTATTTTCAGACAACTGATATTTCAGAATTTATCAGACCTACCTCAACTGATCATATATTTGAGGCAATCTAGGCATCTTAGCTTGTTTCCTTATTTGTAAATAGAGATCTTCTATTATCTATTATACAGATTGTTGAAAGCATTTAGTAAGATAAGTATAGTATAAACAGTATAGTGCCTAGGTGTTCCTCCCCACTTAGTTCCAACTGATTCCTATTTATCCAAATCTACAGAAAGCAGGTTGGTTTCCTTTGCCCTGAGCCAGGGCCCTACATTCACTTGGTAATTTCTGGTGCTCCGGTGAAAACATACACCTTCCACAGAGCTGGCCTTAGAAACACCCATCTGTAAAATGACAGCAAGCATCACATGAATTGTAATCAAAGTCCATAAAAACTTGAAGAGTATGGAGAAAATGAATGTAATTATGTTTTAGCAAATCACAGGAACTACCTTTTGAGTTGAAAGTCAGGTAAATTTTAAATACTTATAAAGTAAAATACCCTGTATATGTAGTTCATTATTCCATGAAGTGTGAGACAGGGTAAAATCGTCAAAAAAGGTGTACGTAAATCTACAGATGACAGAGTCATGACGAATTACCAAGAGAAGAAACATGTTTTTAGGACTATTCCTTATTTTGAAAACTGTCAGGTAACTGCTGACTGGGTCCGCCAGTCATGCCACCTAACTTAACAGAAGCCTAATGCTGCTCAGCAGGGCTTAAGTTCCTCCTTGGTGACTCTGTTGCATCTCCCACAGCAGCTGTTTTGGACCTTTCCACTCTCCTCAAATTCTCTCTTGCCTGCCCAGAGTAGATAACCTTTCTTCCCAATTAAAGGAAAAATCAAGGTCATGTAAATGAAGCAAACTTATTTGTCTATCTCTCCACCTGAAAACATCTCTGAAGCTCAGTGTACAATCTCAGAATTTCTCTGTACCACCTCTTCCGGTTTTTTGGTTTTTGAGAGCTTAATAGTAACTTTCACAGTGATTCTTTTTTTTTTTTTGATTGACGTATAGTTGATGTATTTCCTGTTTCTTTTAAAGGAGATGAACTCCTTCTCCTTCCCAAAGCTTAACTCTTAACTAATTCCCTTCCTACCCTTTCCTTTGACTTCAGTTACTCCCTGGGCCAGTGTTGGTCAGAGTGTGGTCTTAGTATTTAAACGTATCAGAATCTCTTAAATGGGTATGTGTGCCTGTGTGTGTCTTGCGGGGGTGGGCTGGGCGTGGGAGTTACCTGTTTTAAAATGCTGATGTCTGGTACCCAGACCTATTGAATCGGGTTCTCCTTATACGGTGCCAACAACTTGCATTTTACACAAAAGCTTCTCTGTTTTTTTGGCTGCACGCATGTGGGACCTTGGTTCCCCGACCAGGGATTGAACCCACGGCCCTGCAGTGGAAGCGCAGTCCTAACCACTGGGCCAGGGAAGTCCAGGCAAAAGCTCCTTGTTATTCTCGTGCACACTAAAATTGACAACTGTCTTAGACTATCGACCTTCCTTCTGTCTACAAGATGTTCATGTCTTTATATAAAAAACAAAACGAAGCAAACTATACTTGCTTAAAATGATTATCTCAGATTGCCACACTGCCTCTCTTCCTTTAGCTCTGTGGGGGAAATTTATCTCATTATCCACTCATTCCTCACACCCTGTGTAATATGATTTTCACTTCATTGCTCTATGTAGGTTGCTCTTCCCAAGGTCATTCTTGTCTTCTCCAGTCCTCATTTTCTTCAGCTTTTCCGAAGCATGCAACATGGGTAGCTCCTTCTTCCTGGCTCTGTCTTTGTTATCTTGAAACCATACTCCTGTTGTTTACCCATCTCTGGGGCTGCCTCTTCTGTTTGGTTGGTTCTTTCCCCTTAAATGCTGTAAATCCCAAGGCTCGTAATCCTTTACAGAATTTTAGCCTCATCTTCTACCTGCTTGGGTGTCCTATTGTTACTTCAATCACACAATGCATATAAGATGGAACCTTCTGATTTCCCATTTTCCTTCCTTCATTCAAATATTTACTGCCCATCACTATATGCTAGGCACTGTTCTAAGTATTGGACATAAAAAGTTGTAAAAGGAGATGGAGGCAGACACTTTCAATAATGAAACTCACTGCTCCAATCACCCAGTTTGGAAATCATGGAACCATCTTGTTGCTTGCCTCATTCTGTCCCTTCTAATATATTAAAAATCACTCTTTCTTTGTCATTTTTATTTGTTCCTTCCATTTCCACTGCTATCATCCCTATCTAGATCTTCATACCCTAATGTTGAAATTATTCTAATAATTTTTTTAATGTAACCTTTTAAAAAATTTTTTATTTATTTATTTTTTATTTATCTTTGGCTACGTTGGGTCTTCATTTCTGCACACGGGCTTTCTCTAGTTGTGGTGTGCCGACTTCTCATTGTGGTGGCTTCTCTTGTTGTGGAGCACAGGCTCCAGGTACACAGGCTTCAGTAGTTGTAGCACGCAGGCTCAGTAGTTGTGGCACACAGGCTTAGTTGCTCCACGGCATGTGGGATCTTCCTAGACCAGGGCTCAAACCCATGTCTCTTGCATTGGCAGGCAGATTCTTAACCACTGAGCCACCAGAGAAGCCCTCTAATAATTTCTTAACTAGTCTCTCTCCTTCTAATATTTCATTCATTCAACACATATTTACTGAATGGCTTCTATGTGCTAGGCACTCTTCTGGGTAATGGGATACAGCAGTAAGGCAAACAGCATCCCTTTTCTCATGAAGCATATATCTCAGCAGAGGGAGACAGGAAAAAAATAAACAAATAAACAAGGTAATTGTAGATAGTTACAAATGTTACTATGACATTTACAAATGTTACTATGACATTGGAAAATGATATAGGGTAAGGGGTTAAAGAGGAGGAGGAAGCAAATCTTAGATTCTCAGGGTGGTTATGGAAGGCATCTCTGAAAAGGTGGTATCTGGCTTAGATTATAAATTCTATCACACTACTAAGTTAATATTCTCAAAACACCACTTTCATGTTATCTCTCTGCTAATGAACTTTTAAAGGCTACCTATTGATTATAAAACAAAGGCCAAAATTCCCACCTAATTTCCAATTTAATTTTCTAAAAAATCTCCTACAGATTCTGCTTCAACTCAAAGTTACTAAGTAGTGAAAAGGATATGCCTGGCATAGTGCTCTCTTTTTTTTTTAATTTATTTATTTTATTTATTTTTGGCTGCGTTGGGTCTTCATTGCTGCACACAGGCTTTCTCCAGTTGCGGTGAGAGGGGGCTACTCTTCATTGTGGTGCGCAGGCTTCTCATTGTGGTGGCTTCTCTTGTTGCAGAGCATGGGCTCTAGGGTGTGTGGACTTCAGCAGTTGTGGCTCATGGGCTCTAGGGCACACAGGCTTAGGTGCTCCGAGGAATGTGGGATCTTCCCGGACCAGGGCTTGAACCCCTGTCCCCGGCATTGGCAGGCGTATTCTTAACCACTGCACCACCAGGGAAGCCTTGGCATAGTGCTTTTTTCCCTTCAAGATAGCCAAATGAATACATACTCCCAACAAGTATTATAATGTCTTTTTTACAAATAAAAAGAAAAGAAACTTGCCTAAAATCATTCAGCTAATAACAGACAGGCCTGGGCCACAAATAACAATAAAAGCTGCTATTTATTAACGTTTATGTGCCAAACTATGTGTTAAGGGACTTACTTGTTTGTCTCATTTATTCCTCATCACTGAAAGAGATAGGTATTATTATGACTAGGAAACTGATAGGGTTAGGTGTGGTTTGATTATTAGGAAACTGAAGCTTAGAGAAGCTTAAGTAATCTTCCTAAATCACTAAGTGGTCAAAATAGGATTAAAACTGAGACCCGTCTGATTTAAAAGTCTATTAGACAACTATGCTTAATCAACTCAATGTTATGTGGAACAAACTCCAACCCTGGATCAACACAATGATCTTTTCCCGTATCTCCACTTAGTCTGCTGAACTCTACTGGAAAAAAATATATTACCAGAAGACTGGGATCATTAAAAAAAATTTATGCCCCATAGGCCCAGCTAGGCCCTCATCATGACCTAGAAATCTTCCTACTTTTCTAGCCAGCTCTCTCTCTCCCATTCTCTACAGCAGCTGTCTCAACCTTTTCCACTCTCCTCAAACTTCCAACCTTATCATTCCTTTTTCACTCCTAACAAATGACCCCTTCTGTTATACCACAGAGAAAATATAAGCCATCAGAAGTAAACTCCCTCAACTTTCTACCATCAGATCTAGAAACTAACTTAATCTACTTGCCCCTTACTTCCTTTCCTCTTGTCACAAAGGAAAACTTACCTTGTCTCCTGAAGTCTATCTCTCTGCTATGCTCTGTCTACCACTTTGCATCATTAGGATCCTTACTCAATCAAGAATTCCTTCTCTTTGGTGCATTATCAACCCCTCCCTTTCTACCGACTCCTTATTACCATCAAGATAAGCCCAACTCCTCTCAAGCTAAAACTGACACACCCTGGACCCCACATTCTTTTCTATTTAACTAACCTCCCTCTCCCTTCCACTGGCAAAATTCCATCTCCATTGCTATCTTACTTCACCTAGTCACTTCTCAACCCACTGTGAATGAGGCTCCTACTCTACCACTCCACTGAAACTTCTTTCATCAAGGTTATTAAAAATCTTTTTACTTTGGTAACACTGCTGACCATTTCTTTCTTCTTGAAGGCACTTTCTCCCCATGGTTTCCACAATATCAAATTTTCTTTTGGTTTTCCTCTTAAGTCTAGCTCTTTCTCAGCCTCCTAAAAATGTTGGTAATCTTCAGAGGTTTGTCCCAGGTTCTGTTCTCTTTTTTTCCCCCCTCACTCCTTGTACTCTCCCTGGGAAATACCATCCCTACACAGAGCTTCTAAAATAAATCATATACTAATGACTATTCTTTATCTTCACTCCAAGTCTGATTTATCAGTTTCAGGTTCACCTATATACCTGCCCAGCAGGCATATTCTCCACTTTGACAAGCTCTTCAAATTCAAAATATTAAAATTGGAATTAGGGGCTTCCCTGGTGGCGCAGTGGTTGAGAGTCCGCCTGCCGATGCAGGGGACACGTGTTCGGGCCCCGGTCCAGGAAGATCCCACATGCCGCGGAGTGGCTGGGCCCATGAGCCATGGCCGCTGAGCCTGCACGTCCGGAGCCTGTGCTCCGCAGCGGGAGAGGCCACAACAGTGAGAGGCCCGCGTACCACAAAAAAAAAAAAAAAAAAAAAAAAAACTGGGATTAATATTAAAATGGCCCCCTAATGCCCTAACAATCAAGTCCAAGTTCTTCACATAGCTTAAAAGTTTCTTTAGAAAACATGTTGGCAGTTTCTTTAAAAAACTAATCATGCAACTACTATATGACCCAGCAATTGCACTCCTGGGCATTTGTCTCAGAGAAATGAAAACTTAGGTTCATATAAAAACCTGTACGTGAATGTTCATAGCAGCTTTATTTGTAATAGCCCCAAACTGGAATTAGCCCAGATGCACTTCAGCAGGTAAATGATTAAACAAACTATAAAAACAAATTAACTATTGACACACACAACTTGGGATGTCTGATCCTGACTGTGGTGGTGGACACATGAAACTACCCAAGTAAAAGTAAGTAAATCTGGATAAGATCTGTGAAATACATCGATGTCAATAACCTAGTTGTGATATTATACTATAGGTTTGCAAAAATGTAGGTATAGAATAGGAATAGGCTAGGAATAGAAATGAACTTCCTTAACCTGATAAATATCATATATATATATAACACATTATAACAGTGGGATGTATATATCCCACCGTTAACATACTTAATGGAGAAAGACTGAATGCTTTCCCCCTAAGAGCAGGAATAAAGCAAGGATATCTACTCTTGCCGCCTCTATTCAACACTGTTCTAAAGGTTCTAGCTAAGGCAACTGGGAAAGAAAAATAAATTCATGGAAACACTATTAGAATAAATGACTTTAAAAAGATTGCAGGATATAAGATCAATACATAAAAATTAATTGTGTTTCCATATACTAATAATGAGCAATCTGATAATTAAGAGGTAATGAGGGACTCCTCTGGTGGTGCAGTGTATAAGACTCCATGCTCCCAATGCAGGGGGCCTGGGTTTGATCCCTGGTCAGGGAACTAGATCCCACATGCATGCCACAACTAAGAGTTCGCATGCCACAACTAAGGAGCTCTGGAGCTGCAACTAAGAAGCCCACGAGCCACAGCTAAGGAGCCTGTCTGCCGCAACTAAGACTCCATGCAACTAAATAAATTAATTAAAAATTAAAAAAAAAGAAGGTAATGACTGCATTTACAATAACAGCAAAAAGAACAAAATACTCAGGAATAAATTTAACAAAATAAGTGGTGAGCTTCCCTGGTGGCGCAGCGGTTGAGAGTCCTCCTGCCGATGCAGGGGACGCGGGTTTGTGCCCCGGTCCGGGAAGATCCCACATGCCACGGAGCGGCTGGGCCCATGAGCCATGGCCGCTGAGCCTGCGCATCTGGAGCCTGTGCTCTGCAACGGGAGAGGCCACAGCAGTGAGAGGCCTGCGTACCGAAAAAAAAAAAAAAGTGGTAACTTCTGGTTTCTAGACCAGTATGTGAGGAGCTTTGAAGCTGTCATTCTTGCCCACAGAACAAGAAAAGTGACGAACAAACTGAATATCAACAACTCTTCTTAGATCCATCTGAGAACTGAGGACACAGGGCAAACCACTACCTCTAAAATTAGAGAAACAAACAGGCAGATATAGAGAATTACAACCTACTGGAGCAGAAACCTTAAAACTTCCATGGGGACTGATACCAGGGTAGGAAAATCTAAACTGTAACTTATGAATTCTTGGAGGCTCAGTGTGATCAAGTTTAAGAGTTAAAAACTCCAGGAGTGTCTAGTTTTAGAAGGTCTCCCACACTTTTGTGAGTTTTACCTCTGGGAGCTCTACAAGGTTCTCACAGTGGAGATAAGAGAAAAATTTCCCTTTGCATCCAGCATGTAAAAGGAGAAAACAGCTATTTTAAAATAAACCCAGAACATTCTATTCTTAACGAGGCTTGGCCTCAAAAGAAACCATTTCACCAGAGCCTAACAGACTGGGGTTTTTACCAGAGCCTAATGGAGCTGGAGAAAGAGAAAGAGCCAACTCCAGCCCTTTTTAGCCTTAATGTCTCACCTAAGGAGGGTAGGGGGACTGAGAAATACTTGCAAAGGTCACAGCCCAGGGGCACAGGCTCACTAGAAGACTCACTAAAAGACCTGACCACAGAACTGTAAAATGCTCTCCCTCCCTACATACCTTGACATCACCTAAATAGGGTTCCTGTAAAATAGCAGAGGAATACAACTCAAATAACTGCATGTATCAGATCTTATTTAAGAAGTCTCTAGAGAACCTCCAGACAACACTGAAGACAAAAGACAAAAAAAAAAAGACAAGACACTAAAGGAAATTTTAGCCACTGATACAACAGCTACAGTAAATACAGCCAAGCCCCTAGCCGGATAAACATAAAACCTCACACTAAAAGGCCTATTTATCTTAGTTTCCTTTTACCCAATATATCATGTGCAGCTGTCAACAAAATATTACAAGACATACTAAAAAGATAAACAGTTTGAAGAGAAAGAGTGAACAGGCATCAGAAGTAGACTCAGATAAGAAAGACATTGGAATTGTCAGACTGGAAATTTTAAATAACTATGATTAATATGCTAAAGGCATATCTAACGGAAAAAGTGGACATCATGCAGAAATAGATGGGCAATGTAAGCAGAGAGACAGAAACTCTAAGAAAGAAAATGCTAGAAATCAAAAACCCTGTAACAGAAATGAAGACTGTCTTTGATGGGCTCATCAATACACTAGACACAGCTGAAAAAAGAATCAGCAAGCTTGAAGAAATGTCTAGAAACTTCCGAAACTGAAATGCAAGGAGAAAATAGAAAGGAAAAGACAAAACAGAATATCCAAGAACTGTGGGACAATTACAAAAGGTATAACATAGTGTTGCGGGAATACCAGAAGGAGAAGAAAGAGAAACAGGAACAAAAGAAATATTTGAAGCAATGACCAAGAATTTTCCAAAATTAGTGACAGGTACCAACCACAGATCCAGGAAACACAGAACATCAAGCAGGATAAATACCAAAAAACACACAAGTATATATATTATATTCAAACTGAAGAAAATCAAAGAGAAAATCTTGAAAGAAGCCACAGCAAAAAACACCTTACCTATAGAGGAGCAAGGGTAAGAGTTATATCAGGCACCATGCAAGAAGACAGTGGGGTGAAATATTTAAAGTCTGAAAGAAAAAGCCCCATCAATCTAGAATTCTGCATCCAGTGAAATTATCCTTCAAAAGTAAAGGAGAGAGGGACTTCCCTGGTGGCGCAGTGGTTAAGAATCCACCTGCCAGTGCAGGGGACACAGGTTCGAGCCCTGGTCTGGAAGATCCCACATGCTGCGGAGCAACTAAGCCCCTGAACCACAACTACTGAGCCTGCGCGCCACAACTACTGACGCCCATGCACTCTAGGGCCTGTGTGCCACAGCTACTGAGCCCGTGTGCTGCAACTACTGAAGCCCACTCGCTTAGAGCCTGTGCTCCACAACAAGAGAAGCCACCACAATGAGAAGCCCACGCGCTGCAACAAAGAGTAGCTCCACTCGCTGCAACCAGAGAAAGCCCGTGTGCAGCAACGAAGATCCAACGCAGCCAAAAAAAAAGTAAATAAAGGTAGTCTTAAAAAAAAAAGTAAAGGAGAAATAAAGACTGTCTCATACAAACAAAATTGAAAGATTTTCCACCAGTAGACCTGCTTGTAAGAAATATTAAAAAATTCTTCAGAAAGAAGGAAAATTACATAGATCAGAAATTTGAATCTACAAAAAGAAAGGAAGAGCATAAAGGAATAAATGAAGGTAAAATAAAATCTTTTATTTTTCTTATTCATGATTGATCTAACAGAAAACAGTTTGCTCAAAGTAATAATAGCAACGATGTATTCAGTGAAGTGAATGACAGCAATGTTACAAGGAGGAACTGGGAATTGAATAATACTTTATAATAAGGTAGCTGCACTACCTCTGAAGTGGTGTAGTGTTATGTGAAAGAGGACTTGGATTAGCTATAAATACATACTGCAAACTTAAGGTCAGTCACTAAAAAAAAATTTTTTTAAAAGTATAACTCTTTTACACTGAACACTACAAAATGTTGCTGAAATTAATGAAGTTTTAAATAAATGGTAAGATATTCCATACCCATGGATTGGAAGACTTAGATAATACTCCTCAAATTGATTTATAGATTCAGTGTGATCCTTATCAAAATCCCTGCTGGGTTGTTTTGTTTTGTTTTGTTACTGTTGCAGCAATCGACAAGTTGACCCTAAAATTTATATGGAAATGCAAGGGACTTGGAATAGCTACAAAAATCTTGAAAAAGAACAAAGCTGGAAGACACACTTATTGAGTTCAAACCTACTATAAAACTACAAGTAATCAAAATGGTGTAGCAATGGCATAAGGACAGACATACAGATCAATGGAGTAGAACTGAGAGTCCCAAAATAAACCCTCATATTCATGGCCAATTGATTTTTAACAAGGGTGCCAAGACTATTCAATGAAGAAAGAATAGTCTTTTCAACAAGTGGTGATGGGACACATGTGAAAGAATAAATGTAGACCCCTGCTTCACACCATATACAAAAATTAACTCAAAACTGAAGAGAAATCTAAATATAAGAGCTAAACCTTCTAGAAGAAAACTTAGGAAAAGCCCTTCATGACAGTGGATTAGGCAATAGTTTCTGAGATATGACACCAAAAGCACAAGCAATAAAAGAAACAATAGATAAAATGGACTTCTAAATTAAAAGCGTCTGTGCATCAAAGAATACCATAAAGAAAGAGAAAAGATAACCTACAGGACAGGAGAAAATATTTGCAAGTCATAGGTCTAACAATGAGTTATCTTTTATAACTCAATAATAAAAAGATAATTCAACATAAAAATGGGCAGAGGATCAAACAGACATTTTTCCAAAGACAGAAGAGAAATGGCCAAAAGCATATGAAAAATGCTTACCATTATTAGTCATCAGGGAAATGCAAATCAAAACCACAATGAGAACTACTTCATATCCACTAGGATGGCTATAATCAAAAACACAAATAACAAGTATTGGTGAGATATGGAGAAACTGGAATCCTCATACATTGTTGGTGGGAATGTAAAATGGTGCAACCACTTTGGAAAACAGTCTGTCAGCTCCACATAAAGTTAAAGATACGATCCAGCAACTTCACTCCTAGGAAAGCAAGAGAAATGAAAAGGTATGTCCACATAAAAATGTGTACATGAATGTTCACAGTAGCATCACTCATAATAGCTACAAAAGGTAGAAACAACCCAAGTGTTCACCAACTGATGAAATGCTGAACAATATTTAGCTTATCGATACAATGGAACATTATTTGGCCATAAAAAGAAGTGAAGTACTGATACATGCTATGACATGGATAAACCTTGAAAACGTTATACTGAAAGAAGCCAGTCACAAAAGACTACATATTATATGATTCCATTTATATAAAATCTGCAGAATAGGTAAATATATAGAGATAGAAGGTAGATTAGTAGTTGCTTAGGGCTGGGATAGTTGGTGGGGGGGTTAATAGCTTCAGGGTATAGGGTTTCTTTCTGAGGTGATGAAATGTTCTAAAATTGACTGTGGTGATGGTTGTACAACCCTGTTAATACACTAAAAGCCGTACACTTTAAAGGGATGCACTATGTGGCATGTAAATTATATACCTCAATAAATCTGTTTTTATAAAAAAAGGAGGAAGAGAGATGGAAAATATAAGCTCTTCATGATCTAGTCCCCATTTCCCCACCATCATCTGACACCACTCCTCCCTTCAAACTATTGTTACCAGGCACACTGAGCTTTCAGGTTCCCTACATATAACTTTTTTTTTTTAAACCTCTGAGGCTTTAAACTTGCTTTTCCTTCTACATGAAACATTCTTACATTCTTCCCTTCTTTGGCCAATTTATTCCTTAGATCTCACGGTGGATGTCATTATTCCATGTAGCTAGCCATTTCTAACATTCCAAGCCTGAATTAGATGCACCCCAATGCACTCCCACAGCAATATGCATTTACTACTATTTCAGCACTCTTCTTACTGAATTCCAATTAACTGTTTAATTGTTTGTAGTTCTCACTAAAACTGGGTCTTATTTATTGCATTGTGCTCTAGAGTAGGTAAAAAATACTTTGCAAAGAATGGAATAAACTAACCATAAGCCAGAATCACTTTTGTGATTATTAGTCAGCTCAATAGAATACTTAAAAAAAAAAGACCTGAACTACTGGAAATATTTAATTGTAAAGAGAAAAGCACGGGCGCGGGCTTCCCTGGTGGTGCAGTGTTTGAGAGTCCGCCTGCCGATGCAGGGGACACGGGTTCGTGCCCCGGTCCGGGAAGATCCCACTTGCCACGGAGCGGTTGGGCCCGTGAGCCATGGTCGCTGGGCCTGCGTGTCCGGAGCCTGTGCTCCGCAAAGGGAGAGGCCACAACAATGAGACGCCCGCGTACCACCAAAAAAAAAAAAAAAAAAAAGCACTGGCGCACAATTTGCCTAGAAATATGCATGAAACACTTAATGTTCCGACACTCTAAGTTTTCAAATGGAGAAATACTGACCTGCCTTAGCTGGTTAAGCTTTATACAGACATACACGTTTAACATGACTGTTTGGAAAATACAGTTTTGATTTTCACATACTTTGACTGTATTTGAATCTTTTCCTGTGATGATGCATGATAGGTTCTGAATCCCAATGAGTATCTATCCACAGGTAAGTCTGCAAAATAAAAGACCCAAGAGAATACTAAGGCTCAGAGCACTTATCAGTTCTGAGTCTGGGTCAAGTTTGAATAGACAGTATAGATTCCATATATATGGAAGATTATAACAGTTCCTAAAAGAAAGAGGTTCAGTAGAGTAAAAGGTAAGTTAAAAAGGAGAGTCACGGATATAGAAAAACTAGTGGTTACCAAAGGGGAGAGGGGCAAATGAAGGGTATGGGATTAAGAAATGATGTGGTGTTGTCCTTTGTATAGATTTCTTCTAACTTAAGAACGGACTTCAGAAGAAATTTTGCTAGGAAACGTTCTGAATCTGGGGGGTTGGGTAGAGAAACATGGGTTTATGGGGAAGGAATCTGAGAAAATGGTCTTTTTAGCCAAATATTGTTTTGTGTGAAGTTGTTTAGCAATCCTGTAATTTAGAAATTTCTATGAGAGGTCCAAATAACTGCTGAAAAGCCTTTAAGAACATAACAGCATTTTCTGTCCAGAAGATTTAATTGTCTGAAGTTCCAAGTCAATTGATTGCCAAACTACATTTTGGTGACACAATGAAAGGAGAGATAAAAGCTTTAAAACTGGAAAGGAGATTGAAGAAAGGAGAATTTTCTCAAAGCATAAGATCTATGATAATGACATTAAAGTATGTTAGATTTTTTTTTTCCGTAGACAGATGATAAGGCTAGAAGACTATAAATATCAACTCAATTAAGAAAGAAAAACAGGCAACCCTGTTTCATGTTATGAATCATACATGTATCTAACAGCCTTGAGAAAGAGTACTTTTGAACTTGGAAGTATTTAAAATGCTAGGAATGTACATTAAACAATCTACCTTTTATAACTTTTAAAAACATGAACATTGCAGAAAGTGTAAAGGAAACAATGCTCTGATCATATACACTCATCCACATATACGATAGTGAGGGAATGCTAAGCAGAACGTAAATGTAGAACACGAAATATATAATTTATCGCCTTTGGGAAAATAAGGTTTTAGAAAAGGAAAAATTAAAGGAAATATGACTGAGAAGGTTATATATAACAATTCCTAAAAGAAAGAGGTTCAGTATAGTAAAAGGTAATTAAAAACGGAAAGAGTGGGCTTCCCTGGCGGCGCAGTGGTTGAGGGTCCACCTGCCGATGCAGGGGACGTGGGTTCGTGCCCCGGTCTGGGAGGATCCCGCATGCCGCACAGCGGCTGGGCCCGTGAGCCACAGCCACTGAGCCTATGCGTCAGGAGCCTGTGCTCCGCAGCGGGAGAGGCCACAACGGTGAGAGACTCACGTACCATTAAAAAAAAAAAAAAAAAAGGAAAGAGTCACAGATATAGAAAAACTAGTGGTTACCAAAGGGGAGAGGGGCAAATGAAGGGTATGGGATTAAGAAATATAAGCTGCTATGTATGAAATAGATAAACAACAAGGATATATTATATAGCACAGGGAATTACAGCCATTATCTTATAATAAATTTTAATGGAATATAATCTGTAAAATACTGAATCAATGTGCTGCACACCTGAGACTAATATAATCAACTATACTTCAATTTAAAAACAAGTTGTTTTAGAAATAAGTTTAAGACACCCTTCTGATATTTACAAAGTATTAATTATTATGTGCTTCTGATGTTAGGATCCTCTCCTTTTTTTGGCCATGCTGTGCGGCATGTGGGATCTTAGTTCCCTGACCAGGGATCCGATCCGCACCCCCTGCATTGGAAGCATGGAGTCTTAACCACTGGAACTCCAGGGAAGTCCCGGAGCCTCTCTCTTTAAAGTCCAGGGACCAGCAGCTTATCCATGACATTGCTGAAATGATTATAATCAAACAAATATCATAACTTCTACTACCTAAGCAATTGAGTAATCACAATAAAGGAAAATTACATTTGTATGTATGGGTATATACGTATATGCATGTATGTGTTTGGTGTAATGCTTACATCCTGAAACTAAGAAGGGAAAACTCCAGTAGCTTAATTGATAATAATAATTTTTATTGATAGTCAACTACATTCTTTGTATTTTCTGCATAAAAGATATACAGCTCTTAAAATGGATGGGCACAACCTAGGAAAAGAAGTGAAATCAATAATTTAGAACTACAGAAATTTAATGACATAAAACATGATAGACTTTAAAAGCTGAAACTGCATCCAGATATTCTTCCAGAAAGTTATGGTTAGCTAGCCATACTAAAACTCCTGGAGACTGTTCTTTGTTGTTTCAGTCAGACAAGAATCTCCAAACGAATACAGAAATTTTCATATTGAGACAAAGGAACTGAAGGCAAGGGCTTGAGGCAGGAAACAAATTAGAAATTCAATCTTCTTGTCACTGCACAAGTAGAGTAGATATTTGGCATCTGTCTTTCTCATTTCCCAAACAAAATCTCAAGTGTTTGGGTTCAGAAAAATCTGGTTTTGTCCTAAACTCTCCTTTAAAACCTTGACATTAGAATAAAGGGTGCTTAAAATAAATTTTGTTGCCCTATCACTCATAAATCTGGAGGAGGAAAAAGGATAAATAATAATAGCTGTCACTATATTCTGGGCACTTTTTTAGTGCCATTCATGGTATTATTAAGTGCTTTACATATGCTCATTTAATTCTCAAAACAATACAAATGAAGGAACTGAATAACAGGCTAAATGAATAGGTACCAGCATGAAAAAGGTCTGATTCGACACTGTGCTCAAAGTTTACTATTTAGTAATATTTTGGTAGAACAGTTTAATTTTTTTGTATGTTTGTCCAGAGAGTTAAAACCTTAGAAACATCAACAAAGAGGTCTCATAGACCCTGTTTCCACAGACAATGGCACATTCTCCACAAACAACTTTGCACAGGAAATACTAAATTAATTTTCTCCAGGTGTTTAGAAACTCAGTTAATCCAATAAAAGACTATAACACTATTTTACTTTCTTAATTCTAATAAAAAGCAATTTTTAAAAATTAATCTGATTGCCAACCTTACTTCCTTTTAAAATTATATTGAAATTCTGGGCCTAGATTTTTCTGGACAATTTCTCTGGTATATTATTTAAAATTACATTTTAAAGCCATGCACTTTAAAGACAGTAATTCATGAGTGATTAAAAAATAGACTGAATTCCATTTTGATTCTGCTAATTCAAGAAGTTCTTTAAATTCTGTAATTTATTTTAAAAGTAAGTTTGGAGATTTACAACACGAAGTACTTTAAGCAAGATCCAACTAAATTCTTGTACAGTTTAATTCTTCCTATCATTTTTACTCTGCAAAATCTCAAATAGCAGCTTGTGTACTCAAGTTATTTACATATTTTCTCCCTTAATCATTCGCTTTTCAAAGGACAGAGTTCATTTAACAACCAGTTATTATGTCTTTGTTTCGTTGCTATTTTTGTTTGCCTTCTTTAATGAATGAATCATTTCAAAATCACAGTTTATAAAGTGATACTTGTTTCTACTATCTCTCATGGAAAAAATGCAGGTCCAACAATTGCATTCTTTATCACTCTCCCCGCTACATGTCTCACCACCAAATCCCCAAAAGATATGTTAAATTACAAATAGATATATGTCTTTAAGAAGGCAGGTCTCTCATTTACAACTTTCAGGCTCAGTTATCAATAGACTATGCCCGTAAGTAATCATGACTTTGACACTAGCTATAATTCAGCAGGAAACTAATTACTGGTGAAGTAGGAGGAATGAGAATCAAGAGAAAGATCTGTCAGGCCACCTTAATTCGTAAAGAAAAGGGTGGGAAGTGTCACATACCCTTTAATTTAGGAAGGCAGATTTCAAAAAGGTAGGCATGATTGCACGGAATGAAATTCTTGAAGGAAAAGAGATGCGAGAGGTTAAGGAAGCTCTTGAAAATGGGTTCTGACTAATATTATAGATGATGCCAAGAAAAGGGAGGTACTAAAGAAACCAGGGACTCACCTGAACAGCACGCTATAAAAATTAAAAAAGTAGTGCTGCATAGAGAACAGAGCACGGGCTTTTAAATCCAGTCTACCACCTAATTAAATGATGCCAAGCAAATCCTTCTCTAAATATGCTTCTTTTTCAGCAAAATGGGAATAACATTTCTTGTGAAGAGCTACTATAGGGGGTTTGCTAAGTTCAATATTTCTTTGCTGGTCTCTTTGCCCTTAGGCTATATACTATTAAGAAAGCACTACGTTCAAAAGTTACTTAATTCTTTTTTCCTTGATAGTTACATTATCAATTTGACATATAGTCAGGCTCACTGGTTTCAATTTGTATTCAATACTAGGATTTACTTTCTTGCTATCATTTTTAATTTATTTTTTTGAATATGTGACACACATATGTGGTTCAAGCAAAGCGTCCTCTTTGCCCTTCATTACAGTAGTGGTACTATTCTTTATATAGGGTAAAAATTTGACCATTTGTCCACGGGCTAGAATCTATATTCTAGTATGGTGACATTTATATCTATAACCTAAAACTACATAGCATTTATGATCAATTTTAAAATAACTGCCTATGGCTACTGAAAAGATTATACCAAAGAATCTTCAAAAGTTAGTCCCATTAATTTTAGTTGACACACAGTGCTATGTGCCAAGCACTGTTTTATATACATGTACTTTTTAACCTTCAAAGAGACCTCTGAAGTATGTCGGCCAAGATCATGCTGCTAGCAAGTGGTACAGGTAGAATTTGAATCCAGACTCCAGAGTCTGTGTTATTAGCCACTTAACTATAATGTCTCCTGCATCCTAACCAGTCACACAGATGTTCTTGCCATATGGGGACTACAGAATTTAAACCTTTTCTGGCTTACCTTAAAAAAAAAAGTGTGACTGGGCTTCCCTGGTGGCACAGTGGTTGAGAGTCCACCTGCCGATGCAGGGGACACGGGTACGTGCCCGGGTCCGGGAAGATCCCACATGCCGCGGAGCGGCTGGGCCTGTGAAGGAAAATTACTGTATCACAACTTTTCCATTATTAATAAAAATTTAAAAGATAAGCAAATATGGACTAAATCTCTTTTGATTTCTCTCATTCAATTAACATTTATTAAACACCTTTGGGAGATAAAGTGAATCAATTTGCTCTCCTTCCTTCTCCAAATCCCACTGAAATGACCCAAGCAATATATATGTAGAAAAATTCTATAACAGCATGGGAAAATGTCAACAACAAAGCAGAATCACTAAAGAATTTCTGGAATGTAGAAAAGAATAAGTTCACAGAAAAGGAGTAAGTGTCTATGTTGCTTATAATAATACAGTTAAAAGACAGTCCTCTTCCTCAGAGAAGTGGATGGAGTTTCCTTTTTAGTTTTTTAACTCAGAAAAACCCCAAGCTCAGAAGATTGGAGCCCTCAACCATAGTAGAGGGCTTTGGGTGATATCTAAGGGGATACAAGAAGTCAGTGGGAACTGCACCAGTGTCCTGACCATTTGGGATGGCTGATGACATTTGCCAGCCAGACTTTTTCACCTGGGTGTGAACTGCTTGAAGTCAAGGTGGGGATTTGCCACATCAAGTTCCTAAAGAGGGAGGGCAGAGGGCAGTAGGAGGTGATATATGAGGGATAAAGTATTTTTGTTAACTCTAGGCTAACAAAGAGAACAAAAGCACCGGCCAACAATTTATAGAGGTAAAAATTAAAAATAAAAAAAAATAAAAGAAATAGCACAGTAGGGAAAACCAATAATGCACCCAACCCCCCTGATAACTCTGAAGACATTCACAATAACATTAATTAAAATCTTAAAGGGGGAGGGATAAATTGGGAGATTGGGATTGACATATATACACTACTATATATAAAATAGATAACTAATAAGGACCTACTGTATAGCACAGGGAACTCTACTCAATACTCTGTAATGACCTATATGGGAAAAGAATCTAAACAAAGAGTAGATATATGTGTATGTATAACTGATTCACTTTGCTGTACAGCAGAAACTAACACAACACTGTAAATCAACTATACTCCAATAAAAATTTTAAAATAAAATAAAACTTGTAAGTCAAAACAATAAAATAAAATGAAATCTTAAATACAAGGGTGGTCCACTTAAAGCAGACATCTTACTGGCTACTGGTGTGATTGTAAATGGTTGATGGATGATAGCTACCTACTGGATGGTAGAAATAGTCCTCCAAAGCTCTGGGGGTTAGTCCTATATCAGCCACACTTCAACATACATGAGTTTGTCTTCTTTTTTTTTTTTTTTTTTTTTTTTTTAATTTTTTTTTTTTTTTTTAGTGCCACCGGGGGAGCCCCATGAGTTTGTCTTCTGATCCTAACACATTAAATGTTACTGAGAGCAGGAGTCCTAAAGGTGATCTAACATGACTGTCTACATCTGTTTTAAATAAGATTCATTGCTATGGTTTTTTAAGTGATTCAATTAATGATTTTAAAACTTTAGACTCTCAAAGTAATTATTTTATCTACAGGATAAGAAAATATAAAGAGTTTCTCATTTTATGCTCATAATAAGCAAATGAATAGGACTGTAACAAATTATCTTACAGGCTACCTGTGATTATCAATCACCCTTTACTTTTAGAAATCTTTATACTTGGTTACTGACTTCAACTAATGAGGTCAGCGTCATGACTTATATACTTAGCTGGTTAGGGAGAAATCTACTTTAGGACGGCAGACTACATCCATAACCCACTTAGCAAATGTTAGCTAGAGTAAGAAGGTTGACAGAATATTAATGGTTTAGTATAATATGTCATCATTACTGGAAAATCCCCAAATACATGTTACCTTTGATATGCAGAACAGAACTTGTATAAAAACATTTAAATAGGCTTCCTGGTACTTTTTTCTCTTAGTGCACTAAGGTGGAAGGAAGAAGGCAGCAATCCAGGTTAAGCATCAGGGGCATCGTACAGCATATATGGTAAAAATGATAGGGTCAACCAGGTCTAACACAGTGATACACCCTAGTTTAAAAGAAAATCAGGACTTCCGTGGTGGCACAGTGGTTAAGAATCCACCTGCCAATGCAGGGGACACGGGTTCGAGCCCTGGTCCGGGAAGATCCCACGTGCCGCCGAGCAACTAAGCTCATGTGCCACAACTACTGAGCCTGTGCACTAGAGCCCGCGAGCCACAACTACTGAGCCCACGTGCCACAACTACTGAAGCCTGCACACCCAGAGCCCATGCTCCACAACAAGAGAGGCCACTACGATGAGAAGCCTGCGCACCGCAACAAAGAGTAGCCCCCACCCGCCACAACTAGAGAAAGCCCATGTGCAGCAACGAAGACCCAATGCAGCCAAAAATAAATAAATAAATATTTTTTTAAAAAATCAGATTGCTTTTGGTGACTATATGATGGGCAAATAGCCAATTGCAACATTTTATTTTATGTATCACATGTGATAACAGATTAATCCATTTAGTTGCTTAACAACAGCTATCTATCATAGGTGACTGTACTGTGGTAGGTGTTTCAGGTATATTAACTTTGATTCGTACAGCCACTTTGCAAGATAAGAGGTATTATCCCCATTTATAGATGAGGAAACTAAAACTCAGAGGCCGAACAACAAGTCCAAAGCCACATAGTTGGGAAATGGCAGAGCCAGAATTTGAACTGATTTCTGGCTTCACCCCCATACTCCTTTCACTATAACTTTCTTAATAAAATAATTTTCTAAGAATTCAATGTATCATATATACCCACTTTTATTTTAAATCAAGAGATGGGATTCATGAGGGTGAAGGAGGAACACAGAACTATTTTTTGGTTGGGGAAAATAAAGAATAAACATTTAGGTAATTTTTCAAGCACAAACAAAACATCTACAGCAAAGCCTAAACTAGAAGCCAAGTTTCAATAGAGGTACTCCTCAAGTTAAAAATACTTAATTTGGGGGCTTCCCTGGCGGCGCAGTGGTTGAGAGTCCGCCTGCCGGACACAGGGGACACAGGTTCGTGCCCTGGTCTGGGAAGATCCCACATGCCACAGAGCGGCTGGGCCCGTGAGACATGGCCGCTGAGCCTGCGCGTCCGGAGCCTGTGCTCCGCGACGGGAGAGGCCACAACAGTGAGAGGCCGGCGTACCGCAAAAAAAAAAAAAAAAAAAAACTTAATTTGTACCATTTTGTACCCCAATTGGCATATAAAATACTGTTTTCCTCCTCCTTCCATCCATTCACAGGGCCCCTCAACAAACAGTAACCATACTAGCCAGGACTCACGGCCCCTCCCATGGGGGTTGAATGAGGAGCGTTGGATCTAGCCTATTCTGTATCACTTTGTTTTACCCATTACAAGTTCCTTATCTTCCCCATGTCCACTCACCACCATCATGCACCATACATATCACATGCACATTCATGCACTCATACCAATCTTCCTCATCTCCACTGAGTTAATTATATCTCAGGTTATTCCACTTCAGGAAATCTCTTAAACATACATTTTCTGCAAGTCCTTTTTCTTCCTTTGACAGGGCAATTTGTAAGTAAAAAAATGACCCAAAATATTGTTGACAAATGTAAGAAGAATCTCAGTGAAGCACTTATATCACACAGAAGAAATGTCGTAAGTTTTAAAGTCAAATTGACAAATTAAAGGATCAGAGAAATAAGCCACCATTTCTTATTCCTTTTTAACATTTTAAAAGCTATTTATTAGTAATACAACTGTATTGCTTTCTACTATTTTTTTTTGATGCAGAAGTAAATGTTTCAGTTATAACATGGCCTTACAGACTTGCTTAGGAATCTAATTTCTGTATTGACCCACAGAATCAACTAATCAACCTACAAATTAACTTTCATCTTATAATATCTTTTCAAAGTTGGGAATAACTAGATGGTTGCTGGACCTTACTTTCCAAAATAAAAACCAACTGATAATCTGTCAAAAAAATTAAGAATGAATTTTGTGGACATGCAGTTATTGAACAAAAATTTGGCATATGTAACAATGTAAGTATCGTGTTTGTGAAAATGAGATAAGACAACTAGGAATGCCAAATAGTCCTCTTTCCTGACTAGCTCCTTTCTGCTTTGATATTTGAATTCTACTCTCACTTCAAACATAACGTCTAAACCAAAATCATCACTTTTGTCCTTAAAGCAGCTCACTCTCCAAAGTTCCCAGTTCTATTCCCTACTCCGGGTTCAAAATCTTAGTGTCAACCATAACACTTCCTCTTTCCTGCCATGTGCAAGCTTGGCGTGAGTGCTACCTAAGGTACAGAGACCAATAAATTTTATGCCCTGTTCTTAAGGAACTTTAAAAATCTACATTAGAGGGACTTCCCTGGTGGCACAGTGGTTAGGAATCTGCCTGCCAATGCAGGGAACACGGGTTTGAGCCCTGGTCAAGGAAGACCCCACATACCATGGAGCAACTAAGCCCGTGCGCCGCAACTACTGAAGCCCGCGCCTAAAGCCTATACTCCACAACAAGAGAAGCCACCACAGTAAGAAGCCTCCACTAGCTGCAACTAGAGAAAGCCTGTGCGCAGCAACAAAGACCCAACGTGGCCGAAAATAAATAAATTTATTTTAAAAAAATCTACACTAGAAAACAGGGCAAGTAACACACATATAACGATGATATGGATATGCTACCATGAAAAACATGCAAGAGGGAAAAATCACTTTAGGTAGGGGATCAAAAAAGGTTTTTATGAAGGCAGCAGTTGACACACGCTTGGAAGATGGGTAGGATGCTGATACAACAGGAACTGTGAAGAGTGAGAGGGCATTTCAGACTGAGAATAAACAACATAAACAAAGATTTAGAGATGAGACTATAGATCGCATTTAGGAAACAAAGTAATACAGAGGGGCTGGAATGTAGATCCACATAGGGAAAATGTAGGATCTAAGGTTGGAAAGGTAAGCAAGAGCCATATTGTGAAGATCCTTGAGTGAGTGCCTTCTGTGCTATGGCAGATGAAGAGTCACTGAAGGTTTCTGTTTCAAGCATATGCAGTGGTTAAGAGCCAGGACGCTGGAGCTACAGTTCCTGGATTCAAACCTCAGCTCTTCCACTTACCAGTTATGTGACCTTGGGCAAGTTACTTAATTTCTCTGTATCTCTGTGGGGCTAACAGCACTTAGGGATGCTGTGAGGATTAAATTAGTTCATACATGTAAAGTGCCTAGAAAAGTATCTGTCATAAAGTAAATGCTATATAAGTATTTGCAATTATTACTATCCTTATCCTTTAGAAAGATAAATTTAGCAGCGATGTATAGAAATGAACTGAAATGGAAATTTCCCTGTCTTCTATATATGTTTACTCATTGCCATTCCACTTTCAAGCACTGCCCAAGTCTTCCTAATTATTTAAATACCATCATTGGTACTTCCCTGACGGTCCAGTGGTTAAGACTCCATACTCCCAGTGCAGTGGGCATGTGTTCGATCCCTGCTCGGGGCACTAAGATCTCACATGCCGCAGGACGCGGCCAAAAAAAAAAAAAAAAGAAAGAATTGAGTTTCATAAATACTCATCATTAAATGTATAATCTATTAAGCTCAAATTCTACCTCCTCCTCAACCACCTGGGCAGAAAGTAGTTTCATCACCTATGACACTTATTTCTTATGTATATAACTTTATCTTCCCAAACACAGTACAGGTTCCTCAAGGATAAAATACTTTTTCATTTGCTTAAATGCAATCCCTCAGGATATTTAGTACAGTTCCTTACAGACCACACATACCTTAATAAACATCTGTTGTGAGACTGTCTGGAATAAAGTATAGTGGTATACGAAATATCTACGGGAAGATTTACAGAATACTCATAGTAAATTAAAGATTTATTTTATTAAAATGGATGGTACTTTATAAATGAAATGGTCATATAAATGAAATGGCTTTGAAAATCTCTGCCTTAATTTGAACATGTCCTATCTATTTTTGAAAAAAATTTCTATTATTATAGCTGAAAGTAGACCCAATAATGTTCCATGTGAATAACTTACTGTGAATAGACCACAAGTGGGGAGACCTAGTGAAATTCTCCTCTCCCATTTTCTTACTTGACCCAACCAACTGCATTTTCTTTACTCTTTTTAAATCTCTAACGATAGCAGTATATGGTCTCTGGTTGAACAGATCTATATTAAAAGTCAGCAGCTGCCTTTTTGCTCAATATACACAACAGCAAGTGTCAAAATACCAAATGTGACCTTTTATTTATAGCAAAGCTAGTATAAAGACACATAAAAAGTACAGTCTTTTCCTCCCAATTAAAAAAAAAATTCAGCAATTCAAAGAAATGTTTGCTTCAAAACTGAAGTCATATACTGAAACTTCATGTAAGCAAATTATACTTGCTGGTTTATATATACTCATAAATACATGTGAGTATCATTGATAGCAATACCCAAATCTTTATTTTGTCAACTCTAAAGCAATAAATCCCAAAGGACTACTGCGTCCTACTTGCCCATGTCATATTCAGTAAGGATATGTAATTTAGCTGTAATTTATAGCTAATGAGAGAATACATAGTAAAGTTTACAGAGGTATACTATTGAAAAGTGATTTTGATCCAGATATTTACTTTTAGGTACCTTGATTTTTAAGGATCCTCCCTCATGCTCTTATCTAACCTCTCTAGTATTTCAACAATAGCTTTGCTAAATATTACTTTTTCATCAGTCTACAGTCAATAAAGAATAAAATAATGTTACTACTACCCCCAACCTGTTGTTACCAGTGGACCAGGTTTTATAAGTATCAAACTTTTCAGCAGCTAGCTGCTAGTTGGGCAAAGAATTCCAAAAAGTACTTGGAAAAAATGTGTAATTTCAGTGCTTGAAAATAAAACATTCTGACAACCAAAAAGATATGAATGTCATGTTTACATAAATCATCATAAACAAAGTTGTAAATATGAAATTTATACCTATACATTGTCATTGCTGTCACTGTACAACCTAATTTCTTGGGTTACTTAGAAGACATAAAACAAGGTCACTATGTAAACAATTATCCATTCAGGTTGCACGATTAAGCTCTTATTTATAATTCAATAATAACAATTTCATAAACAGTAATACTTTACTACACGTCTAAATCTCCCCTATAAGATTATGTAATATGGCCCACTGCTTAAGTATGCATTGAAATGGGGTATGAAAAAATTCAAAGATTCACAGTTGCACTGAGGAAGCTAATGACAACTAGAAGAAATTTTATGCCAAAAACTAAATTTTCAGTTGTACTATTTGCTATTCAGTTGTACTATTCTATTAAGGAACAACTATCTCATATATTTCAAACTTATTTTCAGCCTTTGAGGTGAGACTAATTGACTCTCTATACTCCAACTGTAAAGCTTTACAGACCACTATATCCCTTTAAAAATAACTTCCGGGACTTCCCTGGTGGTCCAGTGGTTAAGAATCCGACTGTCAATGCAGGGGACACAGGTTCCATCCCTGGTCCGGGAAGATCCCACGTGCCACGGGGCAACTAAGGCCATGTGCCACAACTACTGAGCCCATGCGCCTAGAGCCTGTACTCTGCAACAAGAGAAGCCACCGCAATGAGAAGCCCGTACACCGCAACGAAGAGTAGCCTGCCACTCACCACAACTAGAGAAAGCCCGCATGCAGCAATGAAGACCCAGCACAGCCAAAAAAAAAAAACTTACAAAATAAATGATTTTCACAGTGCGCTGCAGATATTACTCTAATCTACAAAAGAACAGAAAGTTGGGGTCTGAACCTGCATAACAATTGGAAGTACTGCAAGAGGTATTAAGTACATCTGAATGATATAATTTTTATTAATAAAAAACCCTCAAAGACAACTTGTCTAAGATCAATTACATGGCTAGCAAATAGTGGGACTGGGATTTGACTACATGTTGGTTTAGCCCCCAAAGCTGTGAGCCCTTTCCACTATGCCAGGCTGCCTTTCACTTAGAAAACCTCTTTAGTCTGTTCCAGAAACATATAAACCCAATGCATTCCTTGGTTTTGGTACTTACGTGTATCCCATTAAGCTTATATCACCACTACAACTGACCTCAAAGTCTATCTTCCCAGAGACCTCCCCTCCCCAAGTAGGACTTCAGAAATATTCAATACAGACACATCGTGTTGCCTTAAAACTTTTTTAGAACAAGGCAAGATATAAGTAAATAAATAACACAAATAATACAAAAGGGAAATATTTTAAAATTCAGATGTTTTGATCTTTCATATAATAATACTAACATTTGAGCATTTGCTATGTATTAGACCGTGTGCCAATTCTTCATATGCCACATTTTATTTTCTCACAAGCATCCTTTGAGATAAATATATCATCCCCATTTTACAGCTGAGAAATCAAATTACATGCCCCAAATCATAAAACTCATAAAAAGGGAATCCAAGAATCAAATCTAGATATGTCTGACTCAAATCCCATAGGACCATTTTACTACACTGCAACTCCAATACAAACTCAATATTTATGAGGAAAGGGGTTAAACAACAACACTATTTTAGGACACACTAAGCTGAACAGTGGAGGACTGACGTATACGACTCCTACTATGCCAGCTTTGAAAGGGGCTCAGGCAGTCGAGTGAGGAAAAATTCAACAAGTCTGGTTGCGTCTAATAAATGCAACAGTAGTCATCACTCTGTAATATCTTTTTCGGAATTTCCTTCCTCTTAGATTTTTCCATTCTCTCATGGCTTCTGTCCATGTTCTTGGTCCCAAATTCCCCTTCTCCAAACTTATAGGCCAACTAGCTTACACCCTTCATCCTGAAGTGGCTACATCTCTGTTGATAATGGTAAAAACAGAGGCTTTCTGGAACTAAGGTTGTAAAGGGAATAAATGCTTTGTTCAGGAAATATAATCTCACATTGGAAAATCTGGCCTATGCTGTGAAATTCACAGTATTATAAGTGATTTCAAGTTTCAAGTACGACCTGTGAACACTGTAAAAAGACTGGCCTTTGATTTTGGGGGTTCTTTTTGGCTGTACTGGATCTTAGTTGTGGCACGTGGGACCTTCCTTGAGGCATGCAGGATCTTTCATTGTGGTGCGTGGTATGTTCGTTGCAGTGCAAGGGCTTCTCTCTAGTTGTGGCGTGCGGGTTTTCTCTCTCTAGCTGTGAGGTCTTTGAATTTTTATTCAAAGTTCTTATTTGATATGTTGAAGTAAATAATACTGATAATGTTACTTTTTAAAAAACCAAGGAGGACTTCCCTAGTGGCACAGTGGTTAAGAATCTACCTGCCAATGCAGGGGACACAGGACTGAGCCCTGGTCGGGGAAAATCCCACATGCCGCAGAGCAACTAAGCCCGTGCGCCACAACTACTGAGCCTGTGAGCCACAACTATTGAGCATGTGTGCCACAACTACTGAAGCCCATGCTCCTCGAGCCCGTGCTCTGCAACAAGAGAAGCCGCCGCAATGAGAAGCCCGCACACCGCAATGAAGAGTAGCCCCGCACAGCAACAAAGACCCAACACAGCCAAAAAAAAACAATCTTCCATTAAAAAAAAAAAAAACAAGGAAAAAATTTTATACCCCTTTACCATTATGAAGAAATGTTATTCTTGGAAGGCAAAGAAATTTACTGGCCCAAATTTCCATCAACTGATGAATGGATAAATAAACGGGGATATACCACACTAGTTGGCAATAAGAAGAAATGAACTGCTGATACTTGCTATAATATGGATAAACCTTGAAAATGTTATGCTAAGTGAAAGAAGCCAATCACAAAAGACCACATATTGTATGACTCCATTTATATGAAATGTCTAGAATAGGCAAATCTACCAAGACAGAAAGCAGACTGACTAAGAACCAGGAAGGTGGAGGGTGATAGCTAAGGCATCTGGGGTTTCTTTGTGGAGTACTGAGAATATTCTAAAATTGACTGTGGTGATGGTGGCACAACTTTATGAATATACTAAAAGCCACTGCATTGTACACTTTAAATAGGTGAATTTTATGGTTATGTGAATTATATCTCAATAAAGCTGCTTTTAAAAAAGAAATTTACTGGAAAAAGACTCAAAAGGCCATTGAAAGTTTTGTTAATGCTTTTTAAATTAAAGAAAAGCACAATCTCAAGATTTTTGCCCTCTTAGGTAACCCAATTATGTCCTTCTCTGTAAGTCATGTCCAAGATGATTAACAAGACAAAGTTATAGATAGGTTTGTTTAACAACTGATGTTACAGAGCTCCTTCACACCAAACCAACTTTGTGATTACTGAAGTTGTCACAGTTCAGGAGAAGGCTTATTATTTAACAATTTTCTAGCATTTAATAAACGGGTCTGCTTGGGAAGCTTGTAATTTTAATGCTTTAAACCAAAGACTCCCAACTTGTAGGCTAGGATCTACCTAAAGATCTTGAACTCTTATGTGATAGATGTCAAGCCCACAGTCCCCTATCTGAGGTTCACCAGCATTTCCTGTGGAGAGCGTAGTGAGTAACAGAATGGGAAATGAAACCCTCCCCACAAAGTCTTTTATTTCCCCAAGCATCTGCCAGTCTTTGTACTTGAGGAAAAAGAAAATTCTTCCTTGCAAAATGCCAGCCATATCCTGGGTTTCAACCAGGTAATGCTTTTTTCCCATTTCTGATGTTTCTATCCATGAGGGGCGGGGTAGAGGTGTGGCTGTTAGAATATCTTAGCTTATCTGTGTCCCCTCACTCAATCCTTCTCAGATCAGGAGGAATGACTTCATCTGACTGACAGTTCAGGAGAAAAAACTGGGCATAAGTGGTCCAACTTTTTGCCCTTGGGAGCAAGTTGCCTAAAGGGAGCATTCATCTCTTCTGTTCTTTCATGCTGGAAGTCTTATAGGGCAGGTCCCAAGTCCTGCCCGGGATTGGACAGTTAAGTCTGTTCAATTCTGAGGCCCAGTAAGAGGAAGCGACTTGTCCAAGGATATAAGCCACATTCTCCAATATCCTCTTTATCAATAATAAATAATATTTTGGCTCCTAATTATCTTATTCTTTTTTTTTCTCAATTAGTTCAGGATATAAGTAGGGAAGAGGGTGTTACTGAGACTCCTTAGACACCCTAACATCCAATCTAAACAATTTTAAAAAGAAAAAGAATGAGTAAAAAAATAAATAAATAAGGTGGCAGTCATCATATCTTTAAAAGTTTGTGTGCATAATCCGCAAGCTATTAGAACAAACTCAGGAAATGCTATCACACACAGATGAAAATTAAAGAAACATGCTTTCTCTGTATTGGGGCCAATACTATAAAAACTGCTGGTATGAAGCACGGTCCATAATATTACGGTAATATAGTTTATTAGTTGGGATTTTAGGAAGTTCTTCTACTCAGCTTTTTGTTTCAGGATATTTCATTTCCTTTTGTGGTAGTTCAAGTAGAAGCTGAGGAGTAGAGACACTAGAATATGGAGATGAGAGACTGAAAGAGGAGGAACAGCGATGGAGAAGTCCAAAGCCAAGAGGGAAGACAAATTTATTTGACTTACACTAAGCCTGGCTATATTATTCTTGATGTTTCTTCATTTCCAAGAACATCTAATAAAGAAACTGTGTCGGTTCTCACAGTAATAAGTTCTGAGCTTTAGTTTCAAAATTGGGATTCCGACACCTGTTATAAACTAGAACAGCAATATAACAATATCTAAATTTTACTGAGCACTTCCTATGTGTCAGGCACTGTTCTAAATGTTTTACATGGATTAACTCAATCATCACAACAATCCATTGAGATGGAAAATATTATTACCCTTATTTTACAGAAGGGGAACTATAAGGAGAGAGGCTAGGTAACTTTTCCAAAGTAACAGAGTTAGTAAGTGATAAGGTCTGGATCTGAATCCTAAACTTTCCCTTACTAGTTTACTGAAGTGGTTTTCAAACTACATTCTACAGAACCTTTCAGGCTCCAGGAGTTCTATTTTCAAAACATATTTTGTTCATTTAAAAAACTGCAGTAAAAACATCACAATCAAGACTTTTGTACAATGTATAACGCACCAAAGGGAATCAACACATTAACTTTTTGCTACCAGGTGAAGTCACTTTTATGCAGATCTTAGCATAAAGCTAGTCCTGTCACCTCTGAGATCTTAACTGAACTTCCTGTAAACGTTTCATTGATTTGGAAAGTATAACTTTGCACTGATTTTTTTTTTTTAAACTCAAGACTGGATCTGTCCAGGTAAAAGAGTACAGTGAGCATACAAGCTCAAACACTAGGCAAAGTTCAGGTGCATCTTATCACAATGCAAAAGCCCAAGAGTGAACAAAGGAACATACCATACCATCTCATTCATTTTACATTTGGGGGGGCTTATTGTCTGACATATTTAGCCGTAAGAAATGCGGGTTAGGGGATTCCCTGCCAGTACAGTGGTTAGGCCAAAAAAAAAAAAAAAAAAACGGGTTAGATACGATTTTGAACAATTTCCCCCTGTTCTTACTATCTCCTCCTATTCCTCTTTCTAGCCACAGAATATTTAACTGAAGATATCTTGAGATGGCAAGGGAAACTGTTAGAAAAAAAAAAATCACTGCCTCCACGCCACTTCAGCCACACATCACCACTGTCACACTCTGGACCTGGTGCCCACAATGCCCTGCCCTTCCATTCTGCTGTATCAATCACTCCCAGTCAAGTCTTCAGCTCCACTGGGCCCAGGTCAACTATTCCACTGACCATATACCAACTGCTATTCAATGACAAATATACCAGCTTTTTCCCTTTTCACTTTCACTCTTTATCCAGCTAAGATTTCATGAGCCATCATTACAATATTTTGACTAACACCCTAAACACCTTTGCTCCTCTGTCATTCTGTTGCATGTATCTGGCAAATCCCAACCCTGAATGAAGCCTTCTATTGGCTTTCACCACACACTGGTGACAAAGTAGTTGAGCACTACCAGAGACAGTCAACAAAGCAGATCCATTATCACACTGTATGTTCATGACCACTGACTTCAATGAAGTGTCCACACTGCTAGATAATCCTACTGTCTCTGGTTGGCATGCTTTCTCTCACAACTATTTATTTATTTCAAACATCTTCTACTTCTTTCAAACCTTGGACTTCTGTCCCTCCCATCTCCAAGGCAACTCACAGCAGATGACTTTGCCTACTTTGAAGGAGTTGTATTCATCCTATTCTTGCTTTCTTTCAAATATAATAGAGCATAACATCTCAGGAATGTTATGCTATTACTTATCTCTCTCTTCCCTCTCTCAACTCTATCTTTCCCATGGACATTTAGTCTATTTTATACATTGGGATTCCACTTGAAACTTCTTTACAAAAAAAGATCTGCTAGAACAGTGAACCTCTTTGCCCCTAAGTATGTTTGCCCTAAGTATGTTAAGTCTCAAAGAAAGTCTCATAAAAGGAGTCGTTGCACCCATAATCAGGATAAAAACAACAACAGGTCATGAACTGGACATCACACATATAACTACAAACTAGTACTAACACTGACATCACCAGTATTTTCAGAAACAAAGCCCATAGTTTCACCAAATTCTAAATCATTGATATTTTCTTTATATGCTTTACAGTTTAAAAAACTGAGATATAATTAACATATAACATTGTGTATGTTTAAGGTGCACTAAGTGTTTGATACATTTATATATTGCAATATTACCACTGTAGCATTAGCTAACACCTCTATAGGGTCACATAACAATCATATATGCTTTACAATTAAGAACTCTGCTAAGACTATATAGGCAAGAAAAGGAGCAGAAATTTTTAGTGTTATTTTAATAACCAGTAAATCTGACGGCATGATTTTGTGTTACTAGGTCTAGATGGGGGAGAGAACGGAGGAGGAAGCAACAAATGTCCCAGCCACAGCTTTTTTTAAGGGCTAAAAATATTGCAGGATAAATACAGAACCATAAGTAATACTTAAGAAGTAAGTTTGACAGCATAGTGATACATTCTTACAACAAATTATTCATGGAGGGAGTCTGACATTCCCACCCCCCATTATTCCCTTCATCTGCACTGAACAAGCAGTTAGAAAACAAGCTCATTCCTTTATTCCCATCAGCTCTCCCTGCAGCTGTTACATTAATTAAAGGTTTGGTCTCACAGGTCTGGGTGAGTGTGAGTGAGTGTGTGTGTGGGAGGGTGGAGGGTGGCCCGAGCTGAGAAAAATCGTGCAAGGGCATTCACCTAGGATACCCTTCAGAAAGATGCCTGCCTCTTTCCTGAGGGCACCACCTTGTCTCTGCTGCCCACAGCTCCGTGGTGTTAGAGCAGGCACTGCTACTGGGCTGCCTGCAACTCTAATGTGTTATTTAATTTTGAAACTACTATTAGGATCGCTAAAGCGTTTTGTGATGCTCCATAAAATGAAGTTTATTATTAAGGTTATTACAGCTCCGGGGCCTAAAATAAAGCAAAATTATAACCACACAGACGTCAAAGGGAAACTCGGAAGCCACATGCATCTCAAACACTGCCAAGTGAGCAGGGGCTGGGCGGGGGCGCGGGCAGGGGGCTCTCATCCGGCGCCCTCCACCGGCACCACTGCTCCCGGCACCATGAACCCGGCCCCGCCCGGACCTCTCCCCCGGACGCCGCTTCCTGGGGAGAGGTGGGGGGACGTCAGCGGTCGGACCCGACTCCTCTTGGTCTCTCATCGACCATCAGCTCTCGGGTGTCTCTCACACTCCATAGGCTGCCTCGCTCCCGGCCCCAGCCTCCCCGGCGGGTTTCTAATTCCTTCACAGTGCGCCTCAGTTTCCTCCCGTCTCCCACCATGACTTTTGTTTGTTTGTTTAAGTCCAGGACTAAGCTCGTTCCTCCACAGTCCCTCAGGTCGCCGGCTGTCTCCCCTCACTCTCCCTCCCCGGTCCAGGACCGCCAGCCCTGCCCAGGTCTCCTCGCCCTTCCGCCACTTAGCACTCAGCCTGGGGCGCAGCTCCCCTCCGCCCGGGGGTCCCGCTAGCGACCCGCGCGTCCCCTTCGCCATCCCCTCTGCCCCTCGGCCACCCGGCCCGGCAGCCCGGGTCGCCTCTCCGCCCCCTTCTCCTCAGGCCGGCCTCCGCCTCGCACCCTCCAGCCCGGTCTTCTCCTCAGCCGGGTCTCCCTTCCCCTCCCTTCGCCCTCAGCCAGTCCTCCATCCGGCCCCGCGCGCCCGCCGCTCACCGGCGGACTCCCCGGTGTTGATCCAGTCCGGGTTGGCGATGCTGGCGATGGCGAAGATATCGGCGGCCAGAAAGAGACATCCTGAGATGATGGTCAGTTTATCCATCTCCCCGCCCCGCTCCCCCCA